>NC_083401.1:125849912-126154287 GCF_020745735.1 Hemiscyllium ocellatum
TCCTGCGGTACCTAATGCAAACCTTGTGTACAACACATGCCAAATGAACAAGCTGCTGAGGATGATGAGGAAGAGGAGGAAGGAAGGAGACATCTATCAAGGCCTCTTTTTGGCAGGGTCTCCATAATGACCTTATTCGACTGTAGCTTCAGTGAACTCAATGAAAATTCCCCACTTTCCGGCAGTCCCATGCTTCCTCTTTCTCTGTTACTGCCACCACAATATCCTGTTGTCCACCGTGGGGAAGACACCAGAAAACAAATATTGCAAACTGTCTTTATCACAGGAACCATCCAATATTCCATACAAATGTCAATCACCAATTGTTGTGCATTTCCTTGGTGCCTCCTCCCATTTGCTTTTGCCTGTCATAATGTTCCTATTAATACTTTTTCAAAATATTAATGTTCTCAGATACTACAAAACTATTTCACTTCCACCAGGGGAAGGTGCAGATGGATTTAGTGGGCTATGGGAGTCCTGGCAGGGATATTTAATACTTCACTCGCCACAGGCAGAGTGCCAGATGACTAGAGGAGAGCTGATGTTGTTCCTTTGATCAAGAAGGGCAACAGGGATAAGTCTGATAATTACAGACCAGTTAGTATGGTATCAGTGAGAGAGAAATTATGGGAAAAAATTCTAAAGTTCGATATTAAACAATACATAGAAAGGTAGGGATTGATCAGGGATAGTCAGCACAGATTTGTTGGAGGACTATCCCTGCTGAGACTTTTGCAAATGTGACTAAATATATTGATGAGGGCTAATGCCAGTTGATGTGGTTTACATGGATTCAGCAAGGCCTTTGACAAGGTCCCACATAGAAGGCTGGTCCAAGAGGTAAGGGCTCATGGGATCCAAAGCAATGAGACAAACTGGATCCAAACAGAAGGCAGAGAGTGATGGAGGAGTGATGCTTTTGTAATTGAAAGTCTGTGACCAGCGGTGTACCACCGGGGTCTGTGCTGGGACCCTTGGGTATATTAATGTCTTGAATGTGAATGTACAAGGTATAATTAGTAAGTTTGCAGATGATATGAAAATTGGACTCTGTTGATAGTGAGGAGGATGGTCTCAGCCTATAGTCTGATATTAATCAATTGGTAAATTAGACACAGCAATGGTGGATGGAATTTAAGTTTGAGGTAATGCATTTTGGTAGATGTAATAAGAGAAGGATATGCACAATGAATGGTTGGTTTCTAGGGAGTACTGAAGAATAAAGCAACATTGGTGTACAACTCTATAGATCCCTGAAGGTGTCAGCACAGGATGGTGAAGAAGGCATATGGAATGTTAGCCTTCATTAGGCAGGCCGTAAAATATGGGAGCAAGGAAGTCTTGCTTCAACTTTACAAAAGGATGAAATGTAGTGTGCTGTTCTGGTGACCACACCATTGGAAGGATGTGATTGCACTGGAGAGGATGCAAAAGAGGTTCACCAGGATCTTCTCTGGGATGAAAATTCTTAGTTATGAGGAGAGACTGGAAAGCTGGATTTGTTTTAGGCAGAGGAGATCATAGGAGCCTCTTCCCCATGGCAGACTTGTCGAAGATCAGAAGTCATTAGTTTAAGGTGAGATGTGGCTCAAACGAGAGCTGAGGAAATTTTTTGTTTGCCCAGAGGGTGACAGAAATATGGAACATGCTGTCCGAGTGGGTGGTGGAGCAATATTTAAGAAACATCTAGATGAGCACTTAAAATTCCAAAGTACAGTAGGCCAGGAACCAAGTGCCAGTAAATAGGATTGGTGTTAGTTGGTCAGCATTGGCATGGTGGGTCAAAGCTTCTGTTTCTATCTATGACTCTATGACTCTGTCAGCAACTCAGGCCCTAGAAAGCCCCAATTTGACTGGCTGAGAGGCAACAATAAGGACAAAGGAAAATTGGAGGTGGAAAGGTGAATGCTGTTATCCTGAGATGACAGCACGATCATGCTCCACAAGTTAAGTCATAGACACTCACCTCATGGTGCTTCAGCAGTCCTTGTAATCCATTGCTTGACACATTGGTAAACCACAGTGAAATGCTGCAGACCCCTTTGAACACTGGTATTCAGAGCCATAATGGCAGCAGTCTAGCCAGCTATGCATTACATCAGCAAGCTGAGATTGCATGACTTCTGTCTGACATTCAACTAATGCAATATTCAGGTGTTAGTTGGTGACATCAACCTTTATTTCCAAAGGTATAATTTATAAAAGTATGAAGGTTTGTGAAAACTACACAAGGCACTAGACAGACCACAGTTGGAATACTGTAAAAAAATGTTGTATCCTTTATCTAAGAAAAGATATACAGGCTTTAGAAAGAGTTAGAGAAGTTACACTGGGCTGATGTGGAGGGTCTGTTTGATGAAGAGATGTTGTAGATCGAGCCTGTACCATTGGCATTTAGAAGAATGAGAGGCAACTTTATTGAAACATGTAAGATACTAAGAGGACTTTATAGGGCAGATGTGAAGAGGGTGTAAGAGGACGTAAGCTCTAAATCAATACATTTAAGACAGTATTGAGGAGGAATATCTTCTCTCAAAAAGTTGTAAATCTGTGGAACTCTTTACCAAAAAGGATTGCCAAAGTTGAGTCATTAAGTATTTTCAAGGCTGAGAGACAGAGATTTTTAATCAACAAGAGCATCAAGGATAATGGGGAAAAGGCAGGAAAATGGAGCTGTGGTTTATCAGTTCAACCATGGTGGAGTAGATTTGATGGGTTGAATGGCTACTTCTGCTCTTAATGTCAAAATATCTTACTGTTCCTTTTCTACAAAGATAGCTGAGGCACTGGCCATTAGATGGTGCATCATGTTTTGCTGAATAAGGCTAATATGGTTATCCAGCACTTTCATGTTAAAAACAACAGGCTGCACGCTCTGCACAAAACTTTGTACAAAACTGGTATTCAACTCTTCATGCCCTGTGACAGTGTTCACAGACTTCTGGCAGACCTGAGAAAGTACCAAGCATTTTTGTGTTATCATGGATGAGACGGACAGGCAAAATGATTTATTTTATTGTCCTCCTCTTCAGTCCATAACTTTTTCAAATCCCTTTCTTAGCTCTGTTCTTTTTAAAAATTGACAATGATATGTTCCCAATCTGTCTATTTGTGAAGTCCACTGTAAAAATTCTATGAAGTTAAAACAAAATAAGGCTTATTAATGTATTCCAATCCTGGGTACATTGGCTACTCTCTCTCATTCCTGATGAAGGGCTTATGCTCGAAACGTCGAATTCTCTATTCCTGAGATGCTGCCTGGCCTGCTGTGCTTTGACCAGCAGCACATTTTCAGCTACATTTGTTGAAACTCAATAAGTCATATTATGAATAGTTAAAAAAAATAAAAATATTGACATTAATTCATGTGAAGTTTGGTCCAGTAATTCAATGTTTACTGAAGATTCCTGCAGTGTCCTGTTTTGTAGAAGCTTGGGTGCAGTTAACACAGAACAAGTTAATTCTTGTGAACTGGGAATTAGTTCACTTTTCAGGTGCTCACAGGATTCTTCTTGGGAGGTCAAATTTCAAGAGAGGCTGAGACTAGAGGCATGCTTTTGCTGCACTTGGAGCAGCTTAATACTTTATGTTCTGGTGTTAAAAGCAGACTGGGTTAAGGGTTTACAACTGTATAATTAAAATTATTCAAAGACTAGAAGAGTTTTGATTATGTACAAAGTTCCCAGATGAGTCAGCTTCAACGTAATGAGGCAGTTTTGTTGCCTCAGGTCAAAATCATTGTGTGTTGTAGGAGCTAACTGGAGCTGTTAGAACAACTTCAGGCATGAAAAATTTTTGCAAGGTTTGTAGCTCCGATTGAGGTTTAGGGTGTAGGTTTGCTTGCTGAGTTGTAGGTTTGATATCCAGACATTTCATTACCTGGCTAGGTCACATCATCAGTGGCGACCTCCAAGTGAAGCGAAGCTGTTGGTCTTCTGCTTTCTATTTATAACTTTCTCCTGGATGGGGTTCCTGGGGTTTGTGGTAACGTCATTTCCTGTTCGTTTTCTGAGGGGTTGATAGATGGCATCTAGATCTATGTGTTTGTTTATGGCGTTGTGGTTGGAGTGCCAGACCTCTAGGAATTCTCTGGCATGTCTTTGCTTAGCCTGTCCCAGGATAGATGTGTTGTCCCAGTCGAAATGGTGGTTTTTTTCATCCGTGTGTAGGGCTATGAGGGAGAGGGGTTCATGTCTTTTTGTGGCTAGCTGGTGTTCATGTGTCCTGGTGGCTAACTTTCTTCCTGTTTGTCCTACGTAGTGTTTGTGGCAGTCCTTGCATGGAATTTTATAGATGATGTTGGTTTTGTCCATGGGTTGTACTGGGTCTTTTAAGTTTGTTAGTTTTTGTTTGAGAGTGTTGGTGGGTTTGTGTGCTACTAGGATTCCGAGGGGTCTCAGTAGTCTGGCTGTCATTTCTGAAACTACTGTGATGTACGGTAAGGTGGTTAGGGTTTCTGGCTGTGTTTGGTCTGCTTGTTGAGGTTTGTTCTTGAGGAATCTGCGCACTGTGTTTTTTGAGTATCCGTTCTTCCTGAATACGTCGTATAGGTGGTTCTCCTCTGTTTTTCGAAGTTCGACTGTGCTGCAGTGTGTGGTGGCTCAGAAAATGAACAGGAAATTACATCATCACAAACCCCAGGAACCCCATCCAGGAGAAAGATATAAATAGAAAGCAGGAGACAACAGCTTCGCTTCACTTGGAGGTCGCCACTGACGATGTTACCTAGCCAGGTAATGAAACGTCTGGATATCAAACCTACAGCTCAGCTAGCAAACCTAAAAATTTTGAAGACACACCCTTTATTACCAGTTCAGGCTTAGAGACAAATAGTCTGTGTCTTAATTGGCTCATTGTATTTGCAGTGCCCCTTTAATTATAGGCATCGAATTGAGATAAATTGGGTTGAGGATTGAGTTCAAGTTGAGAAAAGACATCATGTTATTGAATGGAAAAGACTCAATAGGGCTGAATGACTTATTTCTGTTCTCATGTATTATTGTCTTATTCTTGCAATTTAAACAGATGAAATAATGATGGGGAGTGGGATTTAAAAAGAAGGATTAGATAAGAGACATGTTTCAATGTGTACACCCTTAATATTAGTGCTACTGAAATGATGATGAGTACTTCCTATTGTTCTTTCAAGTGCTTATTCCTGAATAAGCAGGAATATTATTTCTGCTTATAATATTCAGCAGAATTAAATAATTCTACTGAATATTATAAGCACAATTATAATGTTCTTATACTATTAGGCACATATATTAATATTATCAGCACAATTAACTGGTGTGACAGTAGTTGTGCATCATATTATATGAGAGACAAAAGTTTGTTGTATGTGTGATACAATTTGTTTGAGTGATATCTCTGTCATGAATGCATAACTAGAAATGTGTGCAGGTTACAGAACATGAGAGTTGCAAAAGTGAATTGCTTTGAATATTAAGTAAAGGAGTGTGTGGTAAATGGAGCAATGTGTGATGCTAGAGATTCAGTTAATGGGATATTGCATTTGAAAACATATTCATTAACTTGACCAGCGTTCTAGTGTCATTGATGTTCTCGCAACACTGCAACCAAGTTCTTGGAATGAAACTGCTCCCATTTCGTTTTCAGTGTCTGAGCAGAGGACATCCGGATTCCCTGTGGATAGAGGGGCTTTCATGGTCATCCATGGCCTGCACAAAGGTCTCCAGTGCAGCATCAGAAAACCTTGGGAGACCACTCTCTGCCATGTTGTGACATTTTGGCCTCTTTCTCAGAGGAAACTGACTGATGGACTGACAGACTCCAATACCTGCCCTAGTCGGAAAGCACCTCTCCTTTAAAGGGTTCAGACTGGTTTTAAGGAGTGCAGGCTAGATTGAACTTCTAATCAAGTCATGGAGACGTACAGCACGGAAACAGACCCTCCGGTCCAACTCATCCATGCCGACCAGATAGCCCAAACCAATCCAGTTCCACCTGCCAGCACCCGGCCCATACCCCTCCAAACCCTTCCTTTTCATATACCCATCCAGGTGCCTTTTAAATGTTGCAATTATACCAGCCTCTACCACTTCCTCTGGCAGCCCATTCCACACACATACACCACCTTGTGCATGAAAATGTTGCCCCTTGGGTCTCTTTTATATCTGTCCCCTCTCACCCGAAACGTATGCCCCCTAGTTCTGGACTCCCTCATCCCAGGGAAAAGACCTTGTCTATTTACCCTATCCATGCCCCTCATGATTTTATAAACCTCTATAAGGTCAATAGCTTCTCACAATTTTGCACTTGCAGTTCAGGAGCACATTTTGAGCTGACTACATGTTACAGTCATGGAAAAGAGGGAGGCAACACAACATTTGCACTCTGCTGCATGAAAAGTAATGGGCATAATTAACTGAGCAGTGCAAATTCCGTGACCATTGTTGGGTCTTATCAAATTTTGCCATCTGCACTGCACATTCGGCTGCTTAACATTCTTCAATGTGACATAAACGTTTTCAAACCTTGCTAGTTTTCAAACTATATTTTTATATCTGTTTACGTATAATTCTAAATCTGTCATTTCTTCAATGCTCTGACACCATGGGGTATTATCCTAAGTCCCCTACACATAGCTTTGAAATACTTTTGTTTTATTAATAATAAACTTTTCACTTGGTGAATCATAGTTTACACATACTCTTGAGAAGCTCAAACATTCCCTCTACAAACAATTTCTCACATTTAACATCTGAACTGATATTTTTCAGTTTTAATTACATAGAAACTAAACTGCAATACAGTCACTTTTAAAAAAGTTTTTGGAATGAACTCGGCCAGGTGTTAGATTTGGAGGTAGGTGAGCACTTTGGTGATAGTGACCACAATTCAATTATGTTTGCTTCAGTGATGGAAAGGGTTAGGTATACATTGCAAGGTAGGAGTAATGGCCGGGGGAAAGGCAATCACGATGTGATTAGGCTAGATTTAGGGTGAGTAGGTGGGGAAGGAAATTACAGGGAATGGGCACAGTTGAAATGGGGAGCTTATTCAAGGGCCAGCTACTGCAGGTCCTCGATAAGTATATACCGGTCAGACAGGGAGGAAGTTGTCAAGCGTGGGAGCCATGAGTTACTAAGGAAGTTGAATCTCTTGTAAAGAGGAGGAAGAAGGTTTATGTTAGGATGAGATGTGATGGCTCAGTTAGGGCGCTTGAGAGTTATGAGTTAGGAAAGACCTACAGAGAGGGCTAAGAAGAGCCAGGAGGGAACATGAGAAGTCATTGGTGGATAGGATTAAGGAAAACCCTAAGACTATTTCAGGAATAAAAGAATGACTAGAGTAAGTTTAGGGCCAATCAAGCATAGTAATGGCAAGCTGTGGGTGGAGTCAGAGGAGAAAGGGGAAGCACTAAATTAATACTTTTCATCAGTATTCACACCAGAAAGACAATGTGGTCGAGGAGAATACTGAGATGTAGGCTAGACGGGGTTGAGGTTCACAAGGAAGAGGTGTTAGCAATTCTGGAAAGTGTGAATATAGATAAATTCCCTGAGCCAGATGAGATTTATCCTAGGATTCTCTGGGAAGCCAGGCAGGAGATTGCATAGCTTTTGGCATTGATCTTTATGTCTTCATTGTCTACAGGAATAATGGCAGAAGACTGGAGGATAGCAAATGTTGTTCCCTTTTTCAAGAAGGGGAGTAGAGACAACCCTGGAAATTATAGACCTGTGAGCCTTACTTTGGTTGTGAGTAAAGTATTGGAAAGGGTTATAAGAGACAAGATTTATAATCATTTAGAAAGGAATAAGTTGATTAGGAATAGTCAACATGGTTTTGTGAAGGGTAAGTTGTGTCTCACAAACCTTATGGAGTTCTTTGAGAAGGTGACTAAAGAGGTGGATGAAGGTAAAGCAGTGGATTTTAGTAATGCGTTTGATAAGGTTCCCCAGGGTAGGCTATTGCACAAAATACGGAGACATGGGATTGTGGGTGATTTTGAAGTTTGGATCAGAATTGTCTAACTGAAAGAAGGCAGAGGGTGGAGGTTGATGGAAAATATTCATCCTGGAGTTCAGTTACGAGTAGTGTATCACAAGGATCTGTGTTAGGCCCACTGTTGTTTGTCATTTATATAAGTGACCTAGATGAGGGCAAAGAAGGATAGGTTAGTAAATTTGTGGATGATGCTAAGGTCCATAGAGTTATGAATAATGACGTAGAATGTTATAGGTTACAGACGGACATAGATAAGCTGCAGATCTGGGCGAGAGGTAGCAAATGGAGTTTAATGCGGAAAAGTGTAAGGTGATTCACTTTAGAAGGAACAACAAGAATCCAGAGTACTTGGCTAATGGTAAGATTCTTGGTTGTGTAGATGGGCAGAGAAATCTCGGTATCCAGGTACATAGATCCTTGAAAGTTGCCAGCCAAGTTGATTGGGTTGTTAAGAAAGCAGATGGTCTGTTAACTTTTCCTGGTAGAAGGATTGAGTTTCAGAACCGTGAGATCATGTTGCTGCTGTACAAAACTCTGGTGCGGCCGCACTTGGAGTTTTGCATACTGTTCTGGTCACAGCATTATAGGAAGGATGTGGAAGCTTTGGAAAGGGTTCAGAGGAGATTTACGAGGATGTTGCCTCGTATGGAGGGAAGGACTTTTGAGGAAAGGTTGGGGGACTTGAGGCTGTTTTCATTAGAGAGAAGAAGGTTGAGAGGTGACTTAATTGAGACATATAAGATAATCAGAGGGTTAGATAGGTTGGACAGTGAGAGCTTTTTTCCTTGGATGGCAATGGCTATCATGAGGAGACATAACTTTAAATTGAGAGGTAATAGACATAGGTCAGATGTCAGAGGTAGTTTCTTTACTCAGAGAGTAGTAGGGGCGTGGAACGCACCGCCTTCAATAGTAGCAGGCATGCCACATTTAAGGGCATTTAAATTGTCATTGAATAGACATATGGATGATAATGGAATAGAGTAGGTTAGATGGGCTTCAGATCGGTTCCACAGGTCGGCACAACGACGAGGGCCGAAGGGACTGTACTTTGCTGTAATGTTCTATGTTCTATATTCTATGTATTATGTCAAACATGTTAAATCAAACAGGCTTTTTCAGATATTAATGCTGAATAAAGTGTCTTAGAAGCAATACCATGACATGGGTTGAAATTGAACATAATGACTTTCAATTCCTCAATAATAAACAGGGAGAAAAGAACTTCAGTTTATTTGTGAGAAATACTGAAGGTAGGACTCCTATAAATGGTGGTCTATAATGATTTGTATGTGGGATTTAAGTGCAATTCTTCCAAGTTTGCAGATGATACAAAAACAGATGGAACTGTAAACTTGAAGAGGATGAAAATATGTACCAAGGGCGCTTAAAAAGATGAAGAGAGTGGACAAAAATTTGGCAGAACGAATACAGTGTAGAGAGACACTAGGCCATGCACCTTAGTAGGATTTCTTAAAGGTGAGAGGCTGGGAAATAGTAAATTTCAAAAGGACCATTGGGTGTCCTTCCTCATGAGTCAGTGAAAATCAAACAATAAGCATAGCAAGTACATGAGAATGCAAACGGCATGTTGGCATTTATTACGACAAGATTGAGTATTGAAGTAAAAATGCCTCACTGCAATTGTATGGAGCCTTCGTAAGACAACACTTGGAGTTTTGTCTGCTCTGGAATTTAGAAGAATGAGAGATGATTTCTTCTAATGATGCAAAGCATTTACAGGAATTGACAGGCCATTAATCGGAGGGATATTTCTCAGGCTTTGGGAAGGTTATTCTCCTACCAGGGACACTCTGGAATAATGGGGAGGCTATTTATAAGGGATTTTGTTACTCAGAGGGCGGTGAACCATTGGAATTCTCTGCTCCAGAGGGCTTCGCAGGCTCAGTGATTAATTAGTTTCAAGACTGAGATTGATAGATCTCTGCACATTAAGGGTTGCAGGGAAAGCAGGGCAAGATGGTATCCATGTAACAATTCAGACATGATTTCTATTCAAAAGTGGAATGAGCTTGAATGGCTGAATGACCCATCCCTGTCCTTAATTATTACGTTCTTAGAAATTGTCCCAATGTGTTAAACATCCAAGTTTTTTGCTCCAACAATCATGTTTTGCATACTTGACATATAAGTCGATTCCTCTTTCCATTTTGATATGTTATACACACATTAGCAGTCAGCCTCAATTATGCATCCCCCAAACAGATTTTACTCACTGGTAACTGGGCTACAATAGGTCAGGCAGACAATAAAAGGATGCACAGCACTTTAAGGTGTGCCCTTCCCTTACATTGGATGGAGATGAGTTTTCAAAATGTTAATCACATACATCTTCATTCACTTCAATGTTTGGCATGTAAGACAAAGTCTTTTTTTAGCATTGTTTGAGGCTTTAAGTGTTGACTTATACACTGACATCAATGGTAGCTCTTGTACGTTGAATGACCTGCATGAATTTTCTCTCATCAGACCCCTCCTTTAACTCCTCGTGAAGTGATATGAGGTGTAGGAGACTCACCTTTCTGCACCAATTAACACTTACTCTTCTGGATACAGGAATTATTCATTCTTGGGCAGTGTTTGGAGGTGTAGATTTTGTCTGCTTTATGTTATTGCATCTTGCTGACAGTAGGAAAACTGTGCTTTCCCCCTTAATAGCTCAGAATCAACATAAAATGCATTAATGGTCAAAATAAATCATTGCCACAGCTTCCCTGATCTGCAATATGGTTAATTCATGAAGGTCTGAATTACTTGTGAAATTTTTAAAAGCAATTATACATTCAGACCATGTAACTGAAAAAAAGACAAATCAGTGGCTACAGTGGAGATCTGTGATGGGACATGCTTGGAAATCATAGACTTTAACATTTAAGGGCTGACTGAGTCACAGGTGGTTCTCTTATAATACGATGCTTGCATTCTTGTGCAATCACGTGCTATAGAAAAATCGCATTTTAGAAACAGTGGTTAAAGTGCGGATGATGTAATCGTGTTACAGTCAGCATGTTTTGAAAGTTTACACTTTACAAACAGTGTCCCCAACTCGTCAACTGCGTTATAGTGAATTTGCGTTAAAGAAACGTGCATTGTAGCAGTACGACCTGTACTGACAAGGAAATGTATCCACTTGGGGTTGAATCTTGTGAAAGGTATGAGGGGGTCTCAGCTGCAAGGTGAGAGAGCTGGTAAGACTCCTATGCTGTCTGCACTACTTTGACAGGGATGGGCATTCCCTTAGGATCTGTTTGGTAGATGGGATTTCCACCTCTGGAATCCCTTGTCCTAAGGGAATACTCACTCCTGTCGAAGTAGTGCAGACAGCATAGGAGTCTCACCAGCTCTCTAGCCTTGCAGCTGAGACATCCCCATACCTTTCACAAGATTCAACTCCAAGTGGATACATTTCCTTGTCAGTACAATGCGCAAGAATGAATAATTCCTGTATCCAGAAGAGTAAGTGTTAGTTGGTGCAGAAAGAAGAGTCTCTTGTACCTAATATCACTTCACGAGGAGTTGAAGGAGGGGTCTGATGAGAGAAAAATTGTCAGAGGCTGGCAGCCATTTTGAAAAGCAATCCAGGAAGCAATGGCTGCTCTAAGTATGGCATCCATCTGAGGCCAGTTCTCAGGCAAGAAGTGAGTAATGGAGGAGCCTCTGATGCTGTCTGACTTGCTGTGCTTTTCCAGCACCACTCTAATCTAGTCTCTGATTTCCAGCATCTGCAATCCTCACTTTTGCCTAGCAACAAATACGTGCACCTTTTCTGCCACTTCTTCTGGCACTTAGGCATCCAAGAGGCCAACAGTCGATCTTTCCCCAGATCAAGGGCCCTGGAGTAGAACGTCAACATACTGAGAGCTACTGACAGCTATTTTGCACTGGGGAAGTGATGCCTGCTGTGTGCAAAATATTACCTGAGTCCTTGGTACAGCAGAGTCCCAGGCACAGGTAAGTGAGGACTGGAATAGGCACACAGGTATGGGATGTGGGAAAACAATCATCATCAAGAAGAAAGGGTGGCTTTCAGCCATGTTCTGTCATCAGGTATTGAGTATATTGAATAAGGACCCTGACTGCACTCACACCAGGAGCTTGCAGGCAAAAGCACCACAGTTTGCTTTCCCCTTCCTCCCAAACACAATATAGTGAATCCCTCACCCACCCTTGTGTTCTAATCAATGATACCAGAACTCATTAGTTAAGGCCATTACTAATCAAGAGCCTCAGATAGCAGCAGATGGGAAGGCTGACCATCCTTTGTCTAATTAATACTGACAGCCCCTAAGTTGCAAACGGACCCCGTTCTGGAGTCTGTTGACAAGTTGATTTGTACACAAGTTAGAACACAGTGCAGGACAATATAAAGGAGCTGTTCACAAATACAGAAAATGCTTAAACTTCAGCACTTTAAAGTTGCATCTGTGTATGCAATCACATTTCTCAGTGAGGATAGTGAAGGAGGCATTTGGTATGCTTTCCTTTATTGGTCAGTCCATTAAGTAAAGGAGTTGGGCGGAATGGAAGCACCAGCCATAAGTAGGAACTGTTTTTCTTCAACACAACTGAAGAACCATCAGGTAAGGTTGAATAACGATGAAACAGTGAAGTAAGGAGGAACTATATTGCCTGAATATAGTGACTTGTTAGCTTCATTGAATTTTTAAAAAAATTATTCATGGGATGTGGGCTGGGCCTACATTTATTGCCCATCCTTAGTTGCCCTCGAGACAGTGACGGTAAACTACTTTCTTGAACAGCTGCAGTTCATTTGGTATAAGTTCCAGGATTTTGACCCAAAGTGAGGTGGAATGTTTAAAGACTTAACTGAAGTGAAGGGTGGGCCAAGCTGGTGCCAGGTGAAAACACTCTACATCAATGCTGTCTAAGGCTGATTGCAAACACATGAATGAGGTGTATGGAGGACACATTTCACAGTTGCACAGGCTTTTGGACACTTACAGCTATGAAAGAGGCCTTTCAGCCCATTATGCTGGTACCAGTCAACGAAGATCTATCTACACTAATCTCATTGTCCAACCTTTGCTCAGAGCCCTGGAGGCTATGGAAACACAAGTGGATAACCTAAATATGACTTAACTCTTACAAGATTTTCTGGCTTAACTATCCCTTTGGGCTCTGAATTTCAGACTCCCATCACCCTCAACATGAAACATTTCTGCACAAATCTCTTCTAAGCATCCTGCCTCCTCCCTTAAATCTATGCTCCTTGTTATTGACCCCTCTACTAATGGAAAATATGCCTTCCTATCCAACTTAACCATGACCGGTAATCTTATATATTCCCATAATGTCCATTTCAACCTTAGTTGCTCTGAAGAAAAGGACCCCAGCCTACTTCAGCCTATCCAATGTTTCCTCCTAGCTCCAATCCTCCAGGCCAAGCAGCATCCCAATAAATCTTTTCTATACCTTCTCTAGTACAATCACATCTTTCCTATAATATGGTGACCAGAAAAATCAATGAAGTACTCCAGTTGTGGTCTAAACAGTAGTTTATATCATTCCAGTCTAACCTTTTTAGTTACTTGTTACTTTCCATTGTATTTTCAGGGATCTGTGAATATTCACACTGAGGTTCCTCTGATAGTCAGTATTTACCAGGTTCTGCCATTCATAGTGTATCCCTCATCATGCTCATCCTTTCTAAGTACATTATCTCATACTTTTCCAGCTTGAATCCAACTATTTTCCCCCTCTGACTGGTCCATTGATTTTCTCTCAACGTTTACTGCTATCCTCCTCACTATTTGCTACCCGAATAATTTTCATGTTCTCCGTAAACATTTTCCTCATACCTCTTGTGTCTATGTCCAAATCTTTAATACACACCACAAATATTAAGGATCCAACACCAAATCCTGTGAAAAACTCATTGGAAACAAGCTTTCAGTCACCGAAACATTCCTCACCATCACCCTCTGCCTCCTGCCTCTCAGCCATGTTTGGATGCCATCTTGCCTTGGCTCCCATTTACTCTTTCTTACTTGACCAACCATGAGGGACCTCATCAAAAGTCTTACTAAAGTGCACGGAGGCCACATGAAATGCATTACTTTCATCACTCCCGATTACCTTCCCAGAAAGTTTGAACAAATTATCAAACATGATCTTCTCTTGACAAATCCATACTGAATATCCCTGACTAACACATTTGTTTGAGTGCAGATCTGTTCTGTCCCTCAGAATTCTTTCTGCACACCAAGATTTGTGTGACTCCATGTAATTTCCGCATCTATCCTTGTGTAAATAGTGGGGCAATATTAACTGATCTCCAGTCCTCTGATACTGGACTGATGACTAGACAGCACTTGAAAGTTACTGCCTGATATCTCTTCCCTTGTCATTCTTAAGGACTGTGGATTTACCTACTTTTCAGAATGCTAAACCTGCTAGTACCACCTCTTAATCTATGTACATTTCTTGAAATATTTCACAATCCTTCACCCTGATGACCATGCCTGTGCTGTTCTTTTTCTTTGTGAAGACAGATACAAAGGTCTGTGCCCATGTTTTCCAGGTCCACTGACAGACTACCTCTATTGCCCCAATCTGTCAAGATACAAACTCTTGGTGTATTACTCTTCCAGCGCTATGTGGGTCAAACTATAGACCATAAGACCAAAGACATAGGAGCAGAAATTAGGCCATTCAGCCCATCGGGTCTGCTCTGCTATTCAATCATGGCTGATAAATTTCTCAACCCCATTTTCCCACTTTCACCTCACAACTTGATCCACTTGACAATTAATAACCTATCTATTTCCTTCATGAGTATATTCAATGACTCGGTCTCCACAGCCTTCTATGGCAATGAATACATTAGCAGCGACAATTACCCACAATAGTGAAATTTTTAAAGAGCTTATTTATGCTTTAAGGAATCAGAACAAATCTTTGCCACGTTGGCAGACTACTAGGAAATTAAGTCTTCTTCTATAGGCTGAAGGCACTTGTGTCAACAAGTTAACTTCTGTCTTGGTGATTCCTCCAGATTAGATGAAGGCTATATTCCATCTTGTGAGGCACAGAAAATGATTTTGTTTCATTTTGTGAGGGCTTACTCCAGCTCCTCGAGAAACATAAGCTTCTCATCTAAAGAATATTGGACAGCGATTGAAAAAAAAATGCTCCAGCTTTCTCCATGAAAAAAAAAAAAACAGATATTCTGTGAGAAAGCTTTTCAACTTGTCCAAAAATTAGAACATAGAATATAGGACATTGAACAATACAGCGCAGAACAGACCCTTCAGCCCTCGATGTTGCGCCGACCTATGAACTAATCGAGGCCCATCTGCCTACACTATCCCATCATCATCCTTGTGCTTATCCAAAGACTGTTAAATGCCCCTAATGTGGCTGAGTTGACTACATTGGCAGGCAGGCCATTCCACGCCCTTACCACTCTCTCAGTAAGGAACCTGCCCCTGACATCTATCTTATATCTATCACCCCTCAATTTGCAGCTATGCCCTCTCATACAAGCAGGTGTCATCATCCTAGGAAAAAGACTCTCTCAGTCCAACCTATCTAATTGTCAGATCATCTTGTATGTCTCTATTAAATCCCCCTTAGCCTTCTTCTTTCCAATGAGAACAGACCCAAGTCTCTCAGCCTTTCCTCTTAAGGCCTTCACTTCAAACCAGGCAACATTCTGGTAAATCTCCTCTGCAACTTTTCCAATGCTTCCACATGCTTCCTGTAATGGGACGACCAGAACTGTACGCAGTATTCCAAGTGAAGCTGCACTAGTGTTTTGTACAGTTGCAGTATGATATCACGGCTTCAGAATTCAATCATCTACCAAAAAAACCTCACACACCGTATACCTTCTTAACTGCACTATCAATCTGGGTAGCAAATTTCAGGAATCTATGTACATGGACACCAAGATCCCTCAGAACATCCACACTACCAAGAATCTGTCCATTGACCCGGTACTCTGTCTTCCAGTTATTCTTCCCAAAGTGAATCACCCCACATTTATTGGCATTGAACTCCATTTGCCACCTCTCAGCCCAATTTTGTAGTTTCTCCAAGTACCCCTGCAACCTGCAACATTCTTCCACATTGTCCACCACTCCACCTGACTTTAGTGCCATCTGCAAACTTACTAACCCATCCACCTATGCCTGCATCCAAGTCATTTAGAAAAATGATAAACAGCAGTGGTCCCAAAACAGATCCTTGTGGCACACCACTAGTAACTGGACTCCAGGCTGAATATTTTCCAGCAGCACCACTCACTGCCTTCAAACAGAAAGCCAGTTTCTAATCCAAGCTGCTAAATCACCCTCAATCCTATGCCTCTGCATTTTCTTCAAAATGCTACTATGTGGAACCTCATCAAAGGATTTACTGAAGTCCATGTACACCACATCAACTGCCCCGCCCTCACCCACATGCTTGGTCACCTTCTCAAAAAACTCAATATGGTTTGTGAGACATGACCTGCTCTTGAAGAAACCATGTTGACTATCTGCAATCAAATTGTTGCTTGTTAGATGGTTATATTTCCTATCACTTACAATCATTTCAAATCTTTTCCTACAATAGACATAAAGCTCACTGGTCCATAATTACCTGGCTCATCTCTACTGTCCTTCTTGAACAAGGACACAACATTTGCAATCCTCCAGTCCTCAGGTACTAAATCTGTAGACAATGACGACTTGAAGATCAAAGCCAAAGGCTTCAACACCTCCTCCCTAGCTTCCCAGAGAATCCTTGGATAAATGCCATCTGGCTCAGGGGACTTATCTATTTTCACACCTTCTAGAATTGATCACCTCTTCCTTACTAACCTCAATCCTTTCTAGTCTAATAGCCCATATCTGAGTCTTCTCCTGTACAGTTTTCTCCTTTTCCTGAGTGAAAACAAATGAGAAATATTTGCTTAGCACCACTCCAATCTGTACAGGGTCTACACACAACTTCCTACTTTGACTGGCCCTATTTCTACCTTAGTCATCCTTTTATTCCACATATACCTATAGAAAGAGTTCTCCTTTATTCTCCCTGCCAAAGACTGCCCATGTATCCCCTCCTTGCTCTTCTTAACTCTCTCTTTTAAATCCTCCTAGCTAATCTGTAACTCTCCATTGCCTCATCTGAAACTTCTTGTCTCATCGTCACATAAGCCTCCGCCTTCCACTTAACAAGAGATATAATTTCTGTAGTAAACCACGATTCCCTTGTGTTATCACTTCCTTCCTGCCTGACAGGGACATACTTATCAAAGACACATGATATCTATTCCTTCAACCAGCTCCACATTTCAATTGTCCCCATTCCCTGCATTTTCCTATCCCATTCTATGCCTTTTAAATCTTGCCTAATCACGTTATAATGGCCTGTCCACCATCTATAACCTTTGCTCTGTGGCATGTACCTATCCCTTTCCATCGCTAAATTAAAAGTAACTGAATTATGGTCACTCTCTCCAAAGTGTTCACCTACCACTGAATCAAGCACCTTGCCTGGTTCATTACCAAGTACCAGATCCAGTGCGGCCTCCCCTTTTGTCTGCCTTTCGATATACTGTGTCAGGAAACCCTCCTTGACACATTGGACAAAAATTGATCCATCCAACATACTAGAGTTATAGCATTTCCAATCAATGTTCGGGAAGTTAAAGACCTCCATAATGAGCACCCTGTTCCTTTCATTCCTACCCAGAGTCGTTTTGCTGATCCTATCCTCCACATCCTTGGAACTTTGCTGAGGCCTATAAAAACTCACAGCAGTGTGACCTCTCCTCTCCTGTTCCTAATCTCAGCCCATATTACCTCAGTAGACAAGTCCTCGTCAAAAGTTCTTTCAGCCACCATTATACTGTCATTGACTAACAAAGCTACACCTCCTCACTTTTACCATTTTCCCTGATCTTAATGAAAGACCTAATACCTGGAACCTGCAACATCCATTCTTGGCCTTCCTCTATCCATGTCTCCGAAATGGCCACAACATCAAAATCCCAGGTACCTATTCATGCTGCAAGTTCACCTACCTTATTCCGGATACTCCTGGTGTTGAAGTAGACACACTTCAAAGCAGCTTGCTGTCTGCCAGCACATTCTTGTGACCGTGAAATCCTGTCCCTGTCCTCCCTACTCTCGGCCTCCTGTGCACTGGAACTACACCACAGGTTCGCAACCCCCTGCTGAGCTAGTTTAAACCCACCCGAATAGCATGAACAAATTTCCCAGGATATTAGTACCCCTCTGGTTCAAGTGAAGACTGTCCTGTTTGAAGAGGTCCCACCTTCCCCAGAATGAGCCCCAATTATCACTGTACCTGAAACCCTTCCTCCTGCACCATCCCTGCAGATATGTGTTCAGCTGATATTTCTCACTATTCCTTGCCTCGCTATCATGTGGCATGAGTAATAAACCAGAGATAACAACTCTGTTTTTTTTTAGCTCTCAGCTTCCACCTTAGCTCCCTGAAATTCTACCTTACATCCCCATCCCTCTTTCTACCTATGTCGTTGGTACCTATGTGGACCACGATTTGGGGCTGGTCACCCTCTCCCTTCAGGATCCCAAAGACACGATCCGAGACATCACAGACCCTGGCACCTGGGAGGCAACACACCAACCGTGAGTCTCATATACATACACACACACGCGCGCACGCACATACACACACGTACACATACATGCACATATGTAAATGCACACCCTAATACCATGCCAAATCAGAGCTAGTTCCCAAGTTTCAAGAAATTGTTCAGGTGGTACCTGACTCTTTAGTTCTTCATGCTGTAGGTCAAAATGCTTCTTACACTCTTTCACTTTACTGAGAGCAGAATTGTTCAGTTAGTCTTATGGTGAAACTAATTTGTGTGTCTGGTATGCCTAATGAGGAAACACTGCATATTGAAGCAATGATAGCGTTCCAATGCTTTTATCTTTGTTGGATGGTCATACTGGTGGTCTTCCACAGAGCAATTTGGCAGGGCATGCCTGCTCAGTTTTTCTAGGGAACAGGAAACTACATTTGGCAGGAAAATGTTTCAATGATACTCAGGGGTGAGAATGATGTCCTACCTTTGCATGACCATCCAGAAAATTTCTTGCCTTCAGTTCACACTCCAGAAACATTGTTAAATGTGAAAGTAAATAACACTAAAGTTCCTCTCATCTCTTCTTTTCACCTGTCTTGCAGGTCTCCAAATGCAGTCCTGGCTACAAATCTGAAAGTGAACACAACAATATCATGAAGATTCATTCATCTGTTTGTCCAAAAATTAAGAATGCAACACAAGAGTCCCCAGGATACCAGTTGCAATTGAATGGTGATCCTCCTCAGCTCTTCTCTGGTCAGAAGTGAGGACTGCAGATGCTGGAAACCAGAGTTTAGATTAGAGTGGTGCTGGAAAAGCACAGCAGGTCATGCAGCATCCGAGGAGCAGGAAAATCAAAACGTCGATTTTCCTGCACCTTGGGCGCTGCCTGACCTGCTGTGCTTTTCCAGCACCATTCTAATCTAAACTCTTCTTCTCTGGTCCCAGTTCCAGTTCTGACGAAGGGTCAGCAGGCCTGAAGCATTAACTCTGATTTCTCTTCACAGATGCTGTCAGAGCTGCTGAACTTTTCCAGTAATTTCTGTTTTTGATTCTTATCTGAGAGTGCTGCTTTACCATTCAGCTGTCTTTATCAGACTGTGTTTTCATCAGAAAGTATTGTGAAAAGAGATAAAGGTCCTTGTGGCCCAATGAACTGGAAGTAGTGACCACTTAATGAGCATTCATATTGATGAAGTAACTCACAGGCCACCAGTCCTTTCAGCGTTGTGATCTTTGGGATACTGTTATGACTCCTACTTTTTTTTTTCATTTCAGATATTGAAAATCTAGTTTCAGACCAGCCTTTCTTCTATTATCCTATGCCATTATGATTGACCAGCTCAGGAAAAATTGCACGGTTGTCAAAACATTTCAATCTGTGAGCAACAAAATTTCAGGGCAGATGGTGGTGTTGAGAAAACAGTCAGTCTTAAGGTGAATAATTTACATAAAAGTTTCAGTTTTATGTAAAGTACTTTTAGTTGGAAACTGGAACATTATTAGTGTTGTGGGGGGTGGAGTTAGATGTAGAGACAGTGTTCAAAGAATATATTAATAAGGCTGGGAGGTAATGGGTGATATCTCTGTGACCTTAGTGATCCTGTGTTTACTCAGAGTATGCTGCTTCACACTGTTACCATCATGTAGAGAATAATAATTTACAGATCAATCCATTAAACTGAGAATTGGCATGAGCTTGTATGAAGTCCAAGAAAAACCCACATTAGAGTCAGATCAACAAATAATATGTCTGATTTAGAGGCCACAGAGTCTGTTGATGGCTGTATAGCTGATGCTTGCTGGAAATACCTGTGAATCACTTTTTTATGACCCTCCCTCACACATGCTCAGACAGACTGAGTGGATGAGTTCCATCTGTAGATGACTTCCCCTTCACTGACTACTCTCCATTGATGCAATGCCCAATTTCTGACAACTCCCTTCTCTTTTACAGCTTTGCCTACCTCCTACACATGTTCATTGGCCTTCTCTTTCATTTGGGAAAAGTTTACATTCCGATGTCAAGCAGCTCCAACCAGGATGACGTTCCCCTCAGAATCTGACACCTCACCATGGAAACAGTCAGCTTTTAATGGTCAGATGGCCATGATCCCAGTTTTCTAATCATTAAATCCAGAGAACAACATTTAATTGAATTCAGAGGTATGTTAATTTGACCGAAGGGCCTTTTTAATGCTGTTATTGGTCATGCCTCACAGATCCTTCCCTGCCACCATATCTGTCTTCCAATCCTCCACCATTAGCATGGTTCCTTCTGAAGTGAGCTGAATTAAATTTCACGCAATGAGGATATAATAAAAGAGACAAAATTGATGTATTCATGGACATGGATAGATAACCTCCTGAATTCTTTGCTGCTTGCCTAATAGGTGAGCAACAATCCCTTCTGCTTTCTCATCTGTTGGAGAGAAAGGCACCTATATAGACCACACAGAAGTCACTAGCTGGAATAAGACACAAAGTATGCATGTATTCAAGAAGATTAATATTTATTTTCATTTGTTACATCTTACAGTATTTTTGTTACGATTGCAAAAATATCTCTGAGAAAACAGTGACGATATCTTGCACAGCTCGTTTCGAAAAAGGAGCTGTGGGATTATTATTAAGGGAAGTGTGGGGAATAATGGACATTTTTATACAAATCACGTATGTTTATTTTTATATTCATTGTAAAATAATAAGGTAACCATCTTATAATATTTTAATAATTAACAACCACATAGAATAAAAGTTGTGGGCACTGGTACCTGCACTGCTACTTGTAGTGCAATGTGAATGGTTCAATGTTCTGAAGAACAGATGAGCCTCAGCCCCCTCGTGTTGCCTATCCCACTGACTTTGTTATAGTAAGTGCACAGTTGTTTCAGTAATTCTGTACTTACAGCTTGCTTCTGGATAACTCTGTTCACAAGTTGCTGTTGCATGAATTGAAAGCTGTAAAATCCGCATTGTTAAGGTTAAGAACTGTCAGCGTTGCCAATGTAAAACAGAATTGTAGTAACATTGCAAAATGTTGTACTTTGCTATTCAGATATAACAGAACTGCAGTAATTTTGCAAAATCTTGCTCACTATTGGGCAATGCCTGTTCTGAACTGAGATTATGAATACAGGATTTATTTATATCCCTGTTCCACATATAACTGTGTACCTGTTTCTCTGGTCTGAAGCAAGGTGCACTCAGTCTTTAAACTGCAAATGCACATCAACATAATTTAAGATAAAAAAGGACTGTATAGAATTAGAAATGGACAAGAATTTCACTACCATTTTCACTTTCTATCTGTAGTTAATGTCTGTGTTTGATGTTACGATTAACAGAAGAAAATGTAAACTATAAAATCTAATATTTTATCTAGTGCCATTTTCATTTTCTGAACAATGCAAATTAATAAAAGATTCATAAGCTTAAGTTGCTGTTCTCTTAAGTACACACAAGTGCTTCACAGCTGATGTACTAATTTAATTATAGTTGCTGATGCAGTTTGAAAGAATAAGCCAGCCAGTACACACAGCACGATCCTCGAAACATCATTTGAATTCATGACGAGATAGTTTGATTGTTTGAGGGAGGGCACCAATTGGGGTTCACTGATCACCGTCAAATGTTGGAATGGAATATTCTGTCATCACCTGTGAGGGCAGATTGGATCCTGGTTTAATAGCTCACTTGAAGCATGGCAGCTCTAATAATGCATCAATCTCTCTTTCTACACTGGAAAATTAATTTAGATTTGATGAGATGCCCAAATTCAGAGCCAAAAACCTTCTGATTCAAAAGCAAGAGCACTTGCACTGAAGCTGAATTGGCAGATAAGTCTCAAAGCAATGATACTGTAGATATTACACTGATTGCAATTACTTAGCTCAACAACACAACAGCACTTACAGCGTAGCTGCAGGAAGCAGAAACACGCACATATATGACGTCTAGTTCTGGCGTTGTCTTTCGCTGTGGGACTATTTCTGAGCAGTTATCTCATTCCACATTGGAAACAAACTGACTGCAATATAATTCAAGTATCTCCCAGACCCTTATGTGTAAAACTTCCTTTTATAGTTTATAATGCCTCTGAGTGTTCTGCTGGACTTTCATGGTTTTTTTTAATAATAGCAACAGCTGTCAGGCCACATTGTTCTCATCCAATTCAAAAATTTTACCAGTATTCAAATGTGGTTCACAAAGCTTCATATAGTTTGTGAATACATGAGAATGGAAATAAAATTCATCTACAGTGAATCAAGAAACTGGTGATAGAGGATCAGCTGCCTATTTGAAAGCTGCTTGAGTTGAAATTCCAGGATTTCAATAATGATCAGGTGAAAAAGCCAAGGTGAGTTCCCAGTATATTTAAAGTTGAAGAGGATGTTTTAAAATTCTTTGTTCGCCCATCAACAAAGCAGTAACTGAAGTCTAAGAATTGTCAGTGGCCTGACAGCTGGATTGGTTCTGTAAATTTCACACATAGGTTCTATTACAGGCAGCTGAGGATCACCCATGTTAGATAATCACACAATTATTATGGTTCTGAAGGAGACCATTCAGTCCACAATGTCTGTACCAGCTATCCAATGAGTATTATGACTTGATCCCATGCTCTTGCTTTATCCTCATTTCCTATCACATTGTTTCTACAGGACCAAGGACTCGGGTTCGATTCCAGCTTGGGCAACTGTCTGTGCAGTTTGCACATTCTGGGCTGAAAATGTGTTGCTGGAAAAGCACAGCAGGTCAGGCAGTATCCAAAGAACAGGAGAATCGATGTTGCGGGCATGAGCCCTTCTTCAGGAATGAGGAAAGTGTGTCCAGCAGGCTAAGATAAAAGGTAGGGAGGGGGGACTTGGGTGAGGGGCGTTGGAGATGCAATAGGTGGAAGGAGGTCAAGGTGAGGGTGATAGGCCGGAGTGGGGTGGGGGCGGAGAGGTCAGTTTGCACATTCTCCCCACTGTCTGTGTGGGTTTCCTCCGGGTGCTCAGGTTTCCTCCCACAGTCACAAAGATGTGCAGGTCAGGTGAATTGACAACGCTAAATTGCCCATAGTGTGAGGTGCTTTAGTCAGAGGGAAATGGGTCTGGGTTACTCTTCAGAGGGTCAGTGTGGACTTGTTGGGCCGAAGGGCCTGTTTCCACACTGTAGGGAATCTAATCTAATGTCCTCTTGAATACCTCAATTGGCTCTGCTCCCACCACAAGCTCCAGTCAGTGCATTCCAGACCCAAACTCTCATTGTGTCAAAGGACTTTTCCTCTTGCATTACATGTGTTACATTTGTAAACCATTTTAGACCTGACCTCTCTCATTTTTGATCCTTTTATGCATGGGAATAGGTTCTCACCATCAACTCTATCCAGACTTCTCCACTTTCCTAAGTATTGTAAATGTTATTTTGTTTTTGTCCATGTTTTTCTCATCAAAATATATTACCTCACATTTCTGTGCATTGAAACTCATCTGCTATCTATCAGTCTACAACACCAACGTGCCTTTGGAGTTTTACATTCCTTCTCACAGTTTACAATGCTTCCAAGTTTTGTATCATCGACAAACTTTTGAAATTGTCTCCTGAAAGCCAATATCTGTATCAGGAAAAGCAAGGGTCCCAATACTGACAAGTAAAGAGCTCCATTACAAATCATCCTTCAACCAAAACATGTCCATAGGCAACTGCTCTCTGGCTCCAATCAGAGGCTAATTTTGAAGAGGAATTTCTTCAGCCAGAGGCTGATGAGTCCGTGAAGTTCATTGCCACAGAGGCCTGTGGAGGCCAAGTCATTGACTGTATTTAAGACAGAGATAGATAGGTTCGTGATGAGGAGAAAGTGAGGACTGCAGACGCTGGAGATCTGAGTCGAGAATGTGGTGCTGGAATAGCACAGCAGGTCAGATATCATGCGAGGAGCAGGAGAATCGACATTTTGGGCAAGAGCCCTTCATAAGGTTCACGATGAGTCAGGGGATCAAAGGTTATAGGGAGTAGGCAGGTAACTAGGGTTGAGAAAGATATCAGGTATGATTGAACGCAGAGCACTCTTGATAGGCTGAATCGCCTAATTCTGCTCCTATCTCAAAGTCTTATAGTAAACGGTTGAATGGTAGACAAGACGTAACTCTCCACTCTCACACATTTATGGGGAAGCAACGGCCTAGTGGTATTATCACTAGACTATTCTGGGGGACCTGGGGAATGTTCTAGGGACCTGGGTTCAAACCCTGCTATGGCAGATGGTATAGTTTGAATTCAATGAAAATCAAGAATTAAGAGTCTAATGATAACCATGAATCTGTTGTCATTTGTCAGAAAAACCCATCTGGTTCACAAATGTCCTTAAGGAACTTCTCCCACTTGTAGTGACTGCCATTAATGTATGTTGGTAGGATTCAAAAGTTATACTCGACCAGTTTGGCAGCAATATGAGCTCATGTCCTTTGGCCATCATGTACTGGCCCTGGAATTTCAGAATGAGGGAAGGAAACTGTCATCCTTACCTGGTCTGGCCTTTATGTGACTCCAGATCCAAAGCAATGTGGTTGACTCTTAACTGCCTTCTGAGCATTGAAGGGTGGGCAATGAATGCTGCCTGGCCAGTGACGCCCTTACCGCATGAATTAATAATTATCTCGCAAAAGCCAGGCATGATTTTTGGGCGGCACTGTGGCACAGTGGTTAGCACTGCTGCCTCACAGCGCCTGAGACCCGGATTCAATTCCTGACTCAGGCAACTGACTGTGTGCACGTTCTCCCCATGTCTGTGTGGGTTTCCTCCGGGTGCTCCGGTTTCCTCCCACAGTCCAAAGATGTGCGGGTTAGGTGAATTGGCTATGCTAAATTGCCCGTAGTGTTAGGTAAGGCGTAAATGTAGGGGCATGAGTGTGTTGCGCTTCAGCGGGTCGGTGTGGACTTGTTGGGCCGAAGGGCCTGTTTCCACACTGTAAGTAATCTAATCTAATCAATGATCCCCTCGATCAACAGTTGGGCCCAATACCAATTGCTGCCAATGTAAGCAGAGATCAGGTGGTCTTCTTCAACCTTACTTATCAGATATCAAAATGAGTGGTGCTTTCTGAGTAGACATGAGTGAAACATGGATGCATGAAATTGGTGCATGCATGCTGTATTTGAGGGGAGACTCTTTTGGATTTCAGCCTCCTGTGCCATTGTCACAGTAAGTCTTTGTCATTCTGAGATACATGATGGCCAAAGGATGTGAGCTCATATTGCTGCCAAACTGGTTGAATATAACTTTTGAATCCTGCCAACATACATTAATGGCAGACAATACAAATGGGAAAAGTTCCTAGTTAGCCTTTTGATAGAAAGAAATTGGGATTTCTACCATCATCATCTATAGCTCTTGGTTACAACATGCCTATATAAACGTATGTTGCCTCAGCAATTGTGACTCTTAGAAGCCTGCTGATTGGCTACGATATCTGGAAGGCCAGCATGTATCAGATTAGTATCATCAACGTAGGGTTCGATCCCTATCAGTGTTGGAAATTATAGAACTGTGGATCAGAGTTGCCTTCAGCCGTAAGAAGAAAACAACATAAAAAGGAAATCCTAAGGGATGTCAATGAAATGTTCAACTTTGCTGTCGTCTTTTTGTTAATTTATATTGAAACTAGAAGCATCAGATATTATTTTCTTATGCATATTGCAGTGGCATCCCATAACTCTGAAACATAAGTGATACACCTTATTTTCCCCAATAATGTGCTTTATTCCCAAAACTATTCTCAATGATGCACCAACAATTGTTTTCATTTTCAACAAAATCTATCATTTAGACTTTCGGAGGGGGTTTAATCCAATTTTGTACCAAATGAACCAAGTTTTGCCTGTGAAAATGAGATTAGAATTATTTTGCTCAAACTCATTTTATTTAAGCACCTTAAATAGCTTTAGAAAACAGAAGCTTCAATTCCATCTGTCTAGGCTGGATTGAATCCCAAGTTTGAGACATAAAAACATTTATATTCTCACCCACTGTGCCACCTAGACTCTCCATCAGCTGTTTTATGAAGCATTACTGGCATCAAAACTCTGGAGCCATGGAAGAGTTCATCGCCTTTCCATCTGCTATATCCAGGTGCAGAAGAATGAATGGAAGTGAGCAGTTACATGGAATGTGGGGGAGGAGGGTGGAAGAGAAGGTAGAAACTCAATACACTTGACAAATGGCCCACTTCCAGCTTGAATTGCCATTTATCTTAGTAAGTAGAAAGCAAGTATGAAAATGTAAACCGGAGAACAATTTCTCTTTTGTCAGGAAGTAATGCAAATTAGCAGCATGATAACAGTTATCACATGAAATAAGTTTAGAGTTTATACTGAAAATTTAATTTAATATATTGCTGAAGATAGTCATCATGATAGCTTGTTTGTTCCCATTCATGTCTTGTTTTTAGGCAATGTTGCGGTATGGAAATCTTTTGGGGAAAAATATTTGCAAGTGAAGGTAAAGCGTCAATTTGTTCAAACTGAGCACTGGCTCTGATGATAATAGAATAGCATTAAATTTAACTGTAAATTCCCTAAAGCCTAGCCAGTGGGATATTTTTGTCATTACTCAAGCAAAACTTCACATGTTATTTTATAGTACATTGCCATTTAATCGCCTCGGCCAAGAATAGCTTTCACTGCCCCAGGGGTGAAATCCTCTATTACTACCTGATGATAAATGGATCAGCCTAAGATCAACCAGGCTCATTACAACCTTCTAAAGAAAGTCAAACAGGTCCTGTGAAATTAAAGAGCAGACACCGACTAAACTCTAAATGCTGATATGTCTCACACAAAGACGTATTTGTTTAATCTGACAGTTACTTGCAAATACTTTAATCAACATCAGCCTTTTGTCCCTTTCAACTGAGCATGGCATACAATTTTCAAGATTAGTTGTTAATAACATATTAATGAATAAACACTAAAGTGAAGTTTCAAAGCAGCGTTATGTTGAAGCCAATGCTTCAGTATCCCAAAGATGCAGGAATAATTAGATATTATTTGACTTGTTGATAAAGGCAGACATGAGTGTCATGCCATAAGTAACTCAATATGCTGTATAGACCTGACGATTCAGGCTTCATACATTTTCATGAATTGAGATCTGATGTTGCATGAGAGCAATCAATTTTAAAGAATAAATTTTACTAATTTGTTCTCTGTTTTAATAAACCTTCGAGCTGTGAAATTAGAATGATTGTGATTGACAAATCTGTTCAGTTCTCAGAGTTATGCAATTTTCTGTCTGGTATTAGGTTTTATGCCAACTTAATGGAGATTAGTACTTAATTGTATTTGAGTAGTATTTATGCCTTCCTGCAAATTCTAGCAGGGAACAACTCTGGTGGAATCAAAACTTCAATGTGTTCAATTATTGGAGTCTATCCAATTGACGTTCCCATGCTGGAAATCTTAACGCAGATACAGATATAAAATTACACTTTCTGACTCAACAACCTAGTATTTTATATGCTGCAAGGCATATTCCAAACATTCTTCCTATGATTTTATACTCAATGCATAGGAATTAGGTATGATCGCAGAAGAACGATATGGGGTAACAAGATTAACATTGGATGCAATGTCTAGATTTTGCAGTATTTCTGTACGCTATAGGAGTAATGGTAATGGTAATTATACTGAAATGATCACTGGAGGCTTAATTCAGAGTTATAGGGAGATGGTGGTGGAATGATAATGTCGCTAGAATTGAAATTCAGAGGCACAAGCTAATGCACAATGGCAGCATAGGATCAAATCCTAACATAATGAAGAGTCACTAAACTCAAAACATTAACTCTGCTTTCTTCCCACAGTTGCTACAAGACCTACTGAGTTTTTTCAGCAACATTTTTTGTTTCAGATCTCCAGGATCCAGAATTCTTTGTATTACTCTTGGTAAATATAGCATTCACACTGGGTTTACAGGAAAAAATACTACAAAGTATAAAGAATGGTGAATTTTTCAAGTCTAGAAACACTTAAAGTGCTGGAGTACTGAACTAATAAATTAAATGGAGCACTATAATAATCTCATAAGAGGTAACGAGTTCCTACTCTAACAGCCACAGAACGCAGAAGTGACCAAGGTAAAAACATCTGTAGTCAGTGATTATAACAAAAAGGATTTAAGAAATGAGTTGAGGATCTGAAATCCATGCTGTAGACATTGAGCTACACAATAGGGAAGAGGACCATTACCTGGAAACTTTGCTCCAAGAGCCAATGAGTTTCAGTAATCAAACTTTAGTGTGTTAATTCAGGGACAGGATGGTGTGACTGCAGGTGAGGCAGGAAGGGAACCCAGGGGATAATGTGCAATGAGCCTCAGCCCCTGCAATTTTCCAGCAGTTACAAGAATCTTTTGTAAGTTGTGTGGTCAAGAGTAGGAATGGCCAGGAGGATGCGTGAACTGACCATGGCAGAGAATCATTCAGATCTGATTAGGGATAGTCAAAATGGCTTTATGCCTGGGAAATTATGTCTCACAAACTTGATTGAGTTTTTTGAAAAAGTAACAAAGAGGATTGATGAGGGCAGAGCTGTAGATGTGATCTATATGGACTTCAGTAAGGCATTTGACAAGGTTCCCCATGGGAGACTGGTGAGCAAAGTTAGATCTCATTGAATACAGGGAGAACCACCATTTGGATACAGAACTGGCTCAAAGGTAGAAGACAGAGGTTGGTGGTGGAGGTTTTGTTTTTCAGACTGGAGGCCTGTGACCAGTGGAGTGCTACAAGGATCGGTGCTGGGTTCTCTACTTTTCGTCATTCACATAAATGATGTGAGCATCAGAGGTACAGTTAGTAAATTTGCAGATGACACCAAAATTGGAGGTGTAGTGGACAGCGAAGAAGGTTAACTCAGGTTACAATGGGATCTTGATCAGATGGGCCAATGGGGTGAGAAGTGGTGGATGGAGTTTAATTTAGGTAAAGGTGAGGTATTGCATTTGGGAAAGCAAATCTTAGCAAGACTTACACATTTAATGGTAAGGTCCTAGGGAGTGTTGCTGAACAAAGAGACATTAGAGTGCATAGCTCCTTGCAAGTGGAGGCGCAGGTAGATAGGATAGTGAAGAAGGCTTTTGGTATGCTTTCCTTTATTGGTCAGAGTGTTGAGTACAGGAGTTGGGAGGTCATGTTGTGGCTGTATAGGACATTGGTTAGGACACTGTTGGAATATTGTATGCAATTTTGGTCTCCTTCCTATCGGAAAGATGTTGTGAAACGTGAAAGTGTTCAGAAAAGATTTACAAGGATGTTGCCAGGGTTGGACGATTTGAGCTATAGGGAGAGGCTGAACAGGCTAGGGCAGTTTTTTCTGGAGCGTCGAAGGCTGAGGGATGAGCTTATAGAGGTCTCTCCTCTGGGGTTTGGGAGTCCAGAACTAGAGGGCATAGGTTTAGAGTGAGAGGGGAAAGATATAAAAGAGACCTAAGGGGCAATGTTTTCACTCAGAGGGTGGTACATGTATGGAATGAGCTACCAGAGGAAGTGGTGGAGGCTGGTACAATTCCAGCATTTAAAAGGCATCTGGATGGGTATATGAATAGGAAGGGTTTGGGGGGATATGGGCCAGGTGTTGGCAGATGGTACTAGATTGGGTTGGGATATCTGGTTGGCATGGATGAGTTGGAGTGAAGGGTCTGTTTCAGTGCGGTACATCTCTTTGACTTTAAAACTGGAGAAGAAGTAAGAGTGTAGTCATGGTAGTTCATCCTATGAATAGAGGGATGCATACTATTTTATGCAGCCATGAGCAGGAAACCCAAAAGATGTGTTGCCTGCTCAGTGCTAATGTTAAGGACATCTCCTCAGGGATGCAGAACAGCTTGGAGTCTTCGAGGAGGGTTCCATTTGTCATTGTCTACATTGGAACCAACAACATTGATAAGACTAGAAATGAGGTTCTGCTGAAGACTTTGAATGTTAAAAACTAAATTAAAACGCAGAAGTTTCAATTCTAATATTCTCAGGGTTACTACCTGACCCAGGGGGAAACTGGCATAGGGTAAATAAAGAAGTTAAATGCTTGGTTCAAAGATTGATGTCGGAAGAGTGAGATTCAGTTAATGGGGTATTGGCACCAGAACTGGGTTAGGAGGGAGTTTTTATAATGAAATGGACTTTACTTGAACTGTGCTGGGACGCGTGTCCTGGTGAATCAAATTACCATGGCTTAAATTAAGCTGGGGGTGAGGGGGACGCTGTTTCTGGAGAGGGGAAATGTGCTTTCAAAAAATAGAATATTGGTAGTAAGTCATGTTAGAGTGGGATAGGAAGCACAGAGGAGACAAATGTTGCAAAAGCAGCCAATATGGTCAAAGAGAAAATGATGATTAAAAATAGGCTCCTCAGTTAAACGTACTTAGTGTTTGGAACAGCAAAAATGAACTAACAACACAAGTAAAAGTAAATGGGTATCATCCTATAGGAGATTATGGAGACTTGGTTGCAACGTGTTCAAAGTAGGGAATTAGATATATATGGTCACATGACCTTTTTGAAAAAACAGGAGGGAAGAACAGGATGGCGCGATGGCTTTGTTAGTACAAAATGGATTAAGTATGATAACAAGACATGATCTCAGATCACAGGTCATGGAATTCAAGTGAGTTGAGGTAAGAGATAAAAAACGGAAGGAGCCATTGGTGTGAGTCATCCATAAATTCTAAAAAGTGTGGACTAAAATACATAAGGGCTGTTTTCAAAAATATTGTTTCAAAGGACAGCTGCATTTAGGAAGCATAGAACATAGAACATGGAACAATCCAGCACAGAACAGGCCCTTCGGCCCACGATGTTGTGCCGAACATTTATCCTAGCTTAAGCACCTATACATGTACCTATCCAATTGACCTTTAAGGTCACCAATGATTCTGACTCTGCCAGTCCCACAGTCAGCGCATTCCATGCCCCCACCACTATCTGAGTAAAGAAGCCACCCCTGACATCCCCCCTATACCTTCCACCCTTCACCTTAAATTTATGTCCCCTTGTAACACTCTGTAGTACCCGGGGAAAAAGTCTCTGACTGTCTACTCTATCTATTCCCCTGATCATCTCATAAACCTCTATCAAGTCATCCCTCATCCTTCGCCGTTCCAATGAGAAAAGGCCTAGCACTCTCAACCTATCCTCGTACGATCTATTCTCCATTCCAGGCAACAGCCTGGTAATTCTCCTCCGCACCCTCTCCAAAGCTTCCACATCTTTCCTAAAGTGAGGCGACCAGAACTGCACACAGTACTCCAAATGTGGCCTTACCAAGGCCCTGTACAGCTGCAACATCACCTCACGACTCTTGAATTCAATCCCTCTGCTAATGAACGCTAATACACCATAGGCCTTCTTACAAGCTCTATCCACCTGAGTGGCAACTTTCATAGAGCTATGAACATAGACCCCAAGATCTCTCTGTTCCTCCACCTTACCATGAACCCCACCATTAACCCTGTATTCCACATTCTTATTTGTCCTTCCAAAATGGACAACCTCACATCTGCCACTCCTCACCCCAGCTCTGCATCATATCTAAGTCCCTTTGCAGCTGACAACAGCCCTCCTCACTATTCACAACTCCACCTATCTTCGTATCATGTGCAAATTTACTGACCCACCCTTCGACTCCCTCTTCCAAGTCATTAATAAAAATTAATAACAGCAGAGGACCCAGAACTGATCCCTACGGAACTCCACTTGTAACTGGGCTCCAGGCTGAATATTTACCATCTACCACCACTCTCTGACTTCGACCGGCTAGCCAGTTCTCAATCCAACTGGCCAAATTTCCCACTATCCCTTGCCTCCGGACTTTCCGCATAAGCCTACCATGGGGAACCTTATCAAATGCCTTACTAAAATCCATGTACACTACATCCACTGCTCTACCCTCATGCACATGCTTGGTCACCTCCTCAAAGAATTCAATAAGACTTGTAAGGCAAGACCTACCCCTCACAAATCCATGCTGGCTGTCCCTAATCAAGCAGTGTCTTTCCAGATACTCATAAATCTTATCCCTCAGTACCCTTTCCATTACTTTGCCTACCACAGAAGTAAGACTAACTGGCCTGTAATTCCCGGGGTTATCCCTATTCCCTTTTTTGAACAGGGGCACAACATTCGCCACTCTCCAGTCCCCTGGTACCACCCCCATTGACAGTGAAGACAAAAAGATCATTGCCAACGGCTCTGCAATTTCCTCTCTTGCTTCCCACATAATCCTAGGATATATCCCATCAGGCCCGGGGGACTTGTCTATCCTCAAGTTTTTCAAAATGCCCAACACATCTTCCTTCCTAACAAGTATCTCCTCTAGCTTACCAGTCCATTTCATACTCTCCTCTTCAACAATACGGTCACTCTCATTTGTAAATACTGAAGAAAAGTATTCATTCAAGACTTGTCCTATCTCTTCCGACTCAATACACAGTCTCCCACTACTGTCCTTGATTGGACCTACCCTCGTTCTCCTCATTCTCATGTTTCTCACATACGCATAAAAGGCCTTGGGGTTATCCTTGATCCTACCCGCCAAAGATTTTTTATGCCCTCTCTTAGCTCTCCTAATCCCTTTCTTCAGCACCCTCCTGGCTATCCTGTATCCTTCCAATGCTCTGTCTGAACCTTGCTTCCTCAACCTTATATCAGCCTCCGTCTTCCTCTTTACTACACATTCAACCTCCCTCTTCAACCAAGGTTCCCTTACACGACCATCTCTTTCCTGTCTGGCAGGTATATACATATCAAGGACACATCGTATCTGTTCCTTGAAAAAGTTCCACATTTCAATGACATCCTTCCCTGACAGCCTATTCTCCCAACTTATGCTCCTCAGATCCTGTCTTGCAGCATCATATTTACCCTTCCCCCAACTGTAAAACCTACCCTGTTGCATGCACCTATCTCTCTCTCCACAACCAAGGTGAAAGTCACAGAATTGTGGTCACCATCACCAAAATGCTCACCCACTAACAAGCCCATCACTTGTCCCGGTTCGTTACTGAGTACCAAATCCAATATGGCCTCCCCTCTGGTTGGACAATCTACATACTGAGTTAGAAAAGCTTCATGGACACACTGCACAAACACCGCCCCGTCCAATCTACTTGATCTAAAGAGCTTCCAATCAACATTTGGGAAGTTGAAATCGCCCATGACTACTACCCTGTGGCTTCTGCGCCTTTCCAAAATCTGTTTCCCAATCTGTTTCTCCACATCTCTGCTGCTATTGGGGGGCCTATAGTAAACACCCAACAAGGTGACTGTTTTTTTCCTATTTCTGACTTCAGCCCATACTACCTCCAAAGGCAGATCCCCCTCAAACTGCCTTTCTGTAGCAGGTAAACTGACAGCCAATTCAAACATCAGGTAAGCAGCCATTTGCACAAAAAGTATTTGAATTTTAGTTTGCAAGCAATTTGGAGTCAAGGGGATGTTCAAATGCAGAATATACTGGGAACAAGAAGTTAATTGGTCTATGGACTAGTGACTAGTTATCAATGTATTTATTATACCATGAAAGAATAAAGTTAATAAAGCTCAATTTGAAAAGACTAGATTTCTTTTTAAATAACTGAGTAAGAAGATGCTGCAGCTAAAATTCACAGGAACAGAAATTGAAAAGAGGCAATACTTTGAGTTGGAACAGGGTTGTAAAACATGATTGTTCCGAAAGAGTGTCTATTAATGTTGCAGTGACCTTATACTAAACTAACAAAGTTGTACAGTGTTTGGGTGGAGGAGCTGAGACCTGCATGAGTCCCAGGGAGCAAGATATGAATTCTGTAAAGCTCCTGCTAGTCCTAAGTAATTATGTCTATTGAGTTCATTTAAACTATGCATATTGTTATTGTACAATAAAATTATATTTTTGTGTAAGAAAACTGCCTCTTCAACAGTATTCTCTCCCCTGCCACTGATCACAAGATTGATCCTAGACTCTACACACAGAAAAGAGAGATGGTGGCAGATAACTATTCAAAACAATATTCAGCATGGAAATCAGTAGTGGGCGGATAGAATCTATTTGACTGTGAAGAAAGGAGAAAGAAATTTTTGAAAATAAGTGAATTTACCATTAGCACTTTAGGAAGACCCAGATTCAAAATAGATCCAATGCAGACACTCTCTCCCGAGCCTTGCACTCATCCCCGGAACTTCTGGATGACAAGGATACTGATATCAGACTCCTATTTATTGACTTCCAGCCAAACTCATCTCCAAACTCCGAGACCGATGACTCTGCTCCCCAGTCTGCAACTGGATCCTGGACTTCCTGACCCACAGACTGCCATCAGTAGGGATAGGCAACAACACCTCCTCCACAATTATCCCCAACATAAGTACCCCGCAAGGCTGTTTACTCAGCCCCTTACTATATTCCTTATACACTCAAGACTGTGTGGCCAAATTCAGCTTTAACTCTATTTACAAATTTGCTGATAACACTGCTGTAGTGGGTCTGATCTCAAACAATGATGAAAGAGCATAGAAAGGAGGTAGATAGGTTAGTGGCATGGTGTAAAGACAATAATCTCTCCCTCAATGTCAATCAAAGCAAAGCAACTGGTCATTGATTTCAAGAAGCAGAATGAAGGACAAACCTCTGTCTGTATCAATGGCACTGAGGTGGAGGTGATCAAAAGGGTCAAATTCCTAGGTGTAAATATCAACCATGGTCTATCCTGGTCCAAACATGTTGATGCTACATGAAACCACACCCATGCCTTTACTTCCTCAGAAAGCTAAGAAAAGTAGACATATCCACAATGATACTTATCAATTTTTATTGATGTATCAAAGAAAGCATTCTATCAGGTTACATCACAGTGTGATATGGCAACTGCTCTGCCCAAGACCACATGGAATTACAGAGAGTTGTGAACACAGCCCAGTCCATCACACAATCCAGCTTTCCTTCCATTGACTCTGTCTACACTTCCCACTGCCTCAGGAAAGCAGCCAACATGATGAAAGACCACTCCCACCCCGGGCGCACTCTCTTCCACCCTCTCCCGTCGGGCAGAGGTGCAAAGGTTTGAAAAGATGTACCAACAGATTTAAGAACAGCTTCTTTCTTGCTGTTATCAGACTTATGAATGGACTTCTCATCTATTAAAATTGATTTTTCTCTGCACCTTCTCCGTTGCTTTAACATTACATTCTACATGCTGTTCTATTACCCTGATATACTTATGTCAGGTTTGATTTGTCTCGTTGCACAAAACAAAACTTTTCAAATCAAATCAAATCTGCAGCTGACACACAAAAGCTGGGAGTTAGGTGTCGCCATGGGAGCAGCATCAGATTGAGCTCAGCACTTCTAAAGTAAACCTTCACCAAGAGGCTGGTAAGAGTTTGCAGGGAGAATAGTGTGGGCTAAGGAAAGAGAAACGACCAGTCATATAGAAAATTAGAGAGTTTAATGATAGCAGACCTGAAAGGAGTGTGTGGAATTTTTTGAATGAATGATGGAAAACTTCATAAAAATGAAGTATGGAACATCGAAGGAATAAAAAGCAGATGCCTCAACTCTCAACACAAGCATTGCACCATTGCAAATAGACTCCAGGAGGCACAACTATGAGGAACAGCGGAAGGGTCAGAATAATAATTATAAAGAGGCTGCAGTATTGGGAAGACTCCAGAATTGATATAAGATAAAAAAAAACTAAGTTTAGAGCAATGTGGGGCAAAGACCTAAGCAGAAGAACACAAGTCAAACGAAAGTTAAGTTTGAAAAAGATCGAAATACTCAGGTTTAAACTAGGATTTTGACAAAAAGATGTAGATTAGATTACTTACAGTGTGGAAACAGGCCCTTCGGCCCAACAAGTCCACACCAACCCGCCGAAGCGCAACCCACCCATACCCATACATTTACCTCTTATCTAACACTACGGGCAATTTAGCATGGCCAATTCACCTGACCCGCACATCTTTGGACTGTGGGAGGAAACTGGAGCACCCAGAGGAAACCCATGCAGACACGGGGAGAATGTGCAAACTCCACACAGTCAGTCGCCTGAGGCGGGAATTGAACCCGGTTCTCTGGCGCTGTGAGGCAGCAGTGCTAATCACTGTGCCACCGTGCCACCCACTGTAGTAAGACTACAGTGAAAGAAATTTATTTACAGCTTTGTATAATCTGAAGTACATTTTGTTTGAGTTGACAAAAGGTGGGAAAATATTCATTATGTCTATGAAGAAACAGACAACTTTTGTCTTGGCTGCAGAAGGTAAAGAAACTTTCTAGAAGGCAGGATCCAATATTTCCAGTGACACTGCCAGACTTGTAGAGCTTTTCCAGCAACTTCTGTTTATCGAGATTTGGTAATGTAGTGAAACAGAAGTTAAAATCTTTTCTGTTCCAAAAGATCAAGATTTGTTCATGTTTATAGATGGTCCATTAGAATCCATCCCATGCAGCTATCAACTGTGCAGATACTTCAGCTACAAGAGTAGGAATCATACTCCTTCAGGAACAAACTGGTGTAATAGACCTCCAGAGTACTGTTAGACATGGAGAATTGTTATTTACTTCTTAGAGAAGGAAGCTCTCTTGGTCACATAGATATGCACGAGATTTTCAGCTTACGATATATTCTTGGTTTAAAGTCCTCATAAAAAAAAATCACAAACCATTGTTCTTCATATCAGGTGAGAAAGATTCAGCAAGGGTTCCTCCAAGGAAATTCCACCTCTAGCTCATAAGGTTTGCTTATGAAATAAAATAGATGCAAGGCAATTTCCAAACAGTAGATGTTGTCTCCAGAACAACAGTTCCTTAAAATAAATGGTGAACAATTTGTCAGTGAGATAGAATCCCATTTTCAGATCACAGTGATAAAATAGCTAGCAACCCAAAACAGGCTCAACTACATCCAACAAGAAAAAAAGGATTGAGAATATGACTTTTTTAGTCAATATTGTGTCAAAGGTTGGCCAGATTAAAGGCTGAGTGAAGACGTATTCTGAACCTCAACAACATTTCACAACTAAAGCTGACTTTCTGGTGTTCACTGAAAGCCTGGTCACTCCAGCTTTGATCAGCAACATAGCCCAAGACAAGGTACGCTAGTTCAGACATTTCAAAGGAGATTGACTATCTCATAGGTGACTGTGAAACTTATTTTATTCAGATAAAATTCATTGATCCCCATGACTTTCCCCCACAAAATCGTGAGAACAGGCAGAAGTAGACCAAGTTATGTTGAGTGAACATTCTTACCTTATTGCTATCAACTCTTTTTCTTGGTGAATAGAGGTAAGAAAATTCAATCACTACCACCACAGAAACAATAATCATATATCAATAGTTTCATCTAAGCTGGCCCTGTTGCTGTCATGTTATGTGAAAAAAACCTCACCATTCTCTATCACAGATAATTAGGTAGGATTCAGATTCGGTATGCAGAAAGGAGTATTGATGGCAAACAGCTACCAAAGCTGGTATACAATATTACTGATAAAGGAAGGAATGTTTGGGTTATTTTATGTAGATCAATGGAGCCATCAGTCTCGCACTTGGCTACAGTTAAAAGAAGTAAATAATCTTTAGGAGCGTTACCAAGAGGATGAAATATTATTGTTGCAAAAGACAATATCTCAGGCTTTCTCTCAAATATTTCATAGCCATTTAATCTTCATAGAATCCCTTCAGCGCATTGAGTCCTCAATGACCCTCAGAACAGCATACCTCCCAGAACCACACCATCACTCCTGTAATCCTGCATTTCCCATGACTAATCCACCTAACCTATCATTTGAAGAGGCTACTGCTTTCTTGCCTGCTGGCCACAAAGTTAATCAGGGCAGTGGAGTGTGGAGGCCCTCAGTGGTTATTAATGAATCAGCTATGGGCTTTAATGGTGGTAGGTTGGGAAGATCGACTATGGATCCTCCTGCCTCAAACTTAGATCCTGAGAAGTGAGTATCTCCTTTGTGCCTAACCAATTATTTTGTCTTTCTTCCGCTCCAGAACACTTCCAGCATAGGGAACATTCTGAGCAACAGTAAAGAAATACAATGAACCTGATGCATGGCTAGATCCAAGAGATGTTTTGTGTTTTAAGGACCTTAGCTCTGTGAGCTTAGACACGTTGGATATTTTAGAAAGTTAACTCAATGTGTTTGTTCTGTTAGCACCTACTTCATAACTCTTCATTAGTGGCCCTTGCAATCTTTTGTTTCTTGATCAATGTGGTATTCTACCTTTGGTTACCATTGTCAATCTTCCTCCCTCTGTTTCCTATTATAAAGCAGTAATTTTGGGCATTTTTGTAAATATGTACTAGATTGAGAAAGTGTCTACTTCTTGGTGTGTTGGAGTTGTTAAATAGTTTGAAAGCAAAAGATGCTGGAGATCACAACAGGTTAGGCAGCATCCATGGAGACAAAACAAGCTAACATTTCAAGTCAAGATGATTTTTCATTAGAGCTGAAGTGAAGTATGGAGGGAACAGCATTTATGTAGTAATGGGGTGACAGGGAGGGTGGAGTGCTGAGGGAGAAAGGATGTTGATAGTTCAGATTAAGTGATTGGAATCAAGAGGTTGTCAGAACAATGGTGTGCCAAATTGCCATTGTTAAAACCAACTAAACCGATTGCAATAGACTGCCAGTGGTTCACCCCTCCAAGACTCCACTGATGGTATGCACTGTCATTGTGCCAATCTTCAAGTAATGGATCCCTACTGATTATTATGTGGGCTAAACTTGAAGAAACTTTCAGTAATAAAGAATTTACATTTATTCAGTACCCTTTATGACTCAGTTTTGCATAGCACCTCACAATTAACAAGCTATTTTAAAATGTAGTTCCATAGTATATAATCCCTCCAGTGTGGAAACAGGCCCATCAGCCCAACAAGTCCCCACCAACCCTCCAAAGAACCCATTCCCCTACTCTATTACTCTACATTTGCCCCTGACTAATGCATCTAACCTACACATCCCTGAAAACTATGGGCAATTTAGGATGGCCAATTCACCTAACCTGCACATCTTTGGATTGTGGGAGGAAACCAAAGCGGACAGGGGCAAATGTGCAAACTCTGCACAGTCACCTGAGGCTGGAAGTGAACCTGGGTCCCTGGCACTGAGAGGCAGCAGTGCTAAACACTGAACCACTGTGCCACCCTGTAGTTACTGCTGCAATGTAAAGAAAAAGATTCAGCAGTTCAGTACAGTCAATTTTTTAAAAACACGATTAACTATTGACTCAGGCACCAAAGAAAACTCCCCTTTCTTTCAGGTAGAATTGTTTGCATTCAGGAAAGTCTGGCCAAGGGATCCCATTCTAAGCCCAACCAAATAAATACGTAACCACCTAACACTACAATAAAAGAAGCTTATTCCTTTTCATCACCAGCACCCACCCATTCCTCCATTTCCAATGCAGCTCCTAACCCCAACCTACCACACAAGAGCTCAATCTCCCATAAAGCCAATCCCTAGGCTTAGATTCCCATTCCCAATTGCCAGATTTGATTCCAGATTTCTTTCCCCGGCTCATTCTCTAGTCCTAATACAACCAAACTACCAGCCTGACCCCAAATCCCATTTAATCTGAGGATCATTATAATGTTAGCAGCAGTTTGATCTTTCACTACTGTTGGCGGGTCCCCATTGCCATTCTAACTCAATGTCCAATAAGGCTCAGTATTTAACGAGTCTTTGTGGCATGCAATGATTCATCAACAAAGACTATGTTCCAACAATCCAAAAATTCTCGACCATTGTATTGACCATTCCTTAATTAAATATTAAGTTAGTGCAGACCTTAAAACTGCATAATATGAAGCTTTGGCACCCAGTGCACAACAGAGACACAATCATTATTGACCTTCATGCATCTTGTAAGGCTTTGGATTGAAGTCCCTAAGTGATGCTGTTGAATAAGCAGCAGTTTTACATCTGAAGAATTTACAGGTCAAAGACATAATGCAAAATAAACATTAAATCTGTTCATGACTCAAAACCACTGTCTGAAAAGCTCCTACCAATGAGGCAAGGAATAAAGATGACAAATGTTTTTCTTCTTCTATATTATGTAAATCCAAGCACATTCTGTGAATTGAGTTGCTGTTCACTTCTGCAGATATTTATTACTACTTCATATAAAGGTTACAATTTACATAATTTATTTCCTCACATTCCTGGAATGTGTAATCTATATTCAGTCAAAAGAACATGAAAATAATCATTTGTTCCATCAAAAGTTATGCAATAGAACCGTCAGACTCTTGATATTTCTTCGAATCATTTCATGGGGTGAGTTTAGCATATATTGAACTAGCGAAGGAAGGAAAGAATATTAACTTGAAAATAATTGTCTCTTTATCATACATTGACATGTCAACAGATCATAACAGATATTTGGCTGGAATTTTTGTTAAATTTCAAAATAAATCAATTTGATTGTCTTTGATGAGGAATTACCATGCAAGATTCTCAATGGATATTCTACATAGGATTTTCTCTGCCAATAATCTCATACCCAGAAAGCAATTGGACAGAAATAAATGCCTTTGAATCTCTGCTCCTTTTTTGTTGCTCTCATATATATGCTTTGCCCCTCCTTTACCAGCTGTTGAAAGCACCCACCCAGATGCAGGGAGGCACATTTAAACTGGAGAATAAAAATGTTCTTATGTGTACTTCCCATCATTACAGCATTTCTGAGTGGGAACAGATTTTCCCTGGCTACTTTACCCAGGCATCTTATGTTTTGGAAAATTCTCAATCAGATCTCCACTTTACTTTTTCAGTTCAAGGAGACCGTGCAGCATGGTTGCTCAGTGGTTAGCACTGCTGCCTCACAGCTTCAGGGACTCGCGTTTGATTCCTGTCTCAGGTGATTGTCTGTGTGGCGTTTGTACATTCTCCCAGTGTCTGCATGGGTTTCCTCCGGGTGCTCCGGTTTCCTCCTACAACCCAAAGATGTGCAGGGTAGCTGAATTGGACATGCTAAATTGTCCCATAGTTGGGGTAAATATAGGGTAGGGGAATGGGTCTGGGTAGGTTACTCTTTGGAGGGTCAGTGTGGACTTGTTATGCCGAAGGGCCTGTTTCCATACTGTAGGTAATCTAATCTAAAAAAAAATCCCAATCTGTCTCCTGATTGAGTATTCTCATGCCTGGATCCAGCCTTGTTTATGTCATTCGTTTTCTATTTTTACTGAACACCTTGTATCCAGGAATACTTAACACCAATTCCTACTTTTTCTTGAGTCCTTAAATAAGGGTAATTACTTGCAAATGAAGGTAGAGTGATGAAAAATGGCAGTCATTTGTAAAAATAATTCATGACTCACAGGTAAGATATATTCCAGTGAGCAAAAAAGATTCCAGGAAAGGGATAAACTAACCATGGTCAACTGAAGAAGTTAAGCACAGTACTGAACTCTTCCTTTGGTCTTTATGATCACAACATCATATTTCTGTGTGAGCTATGTTGCCATATAAAACTATAAACATATCAGCCTTTAGCCCCTTTAGGCTTTTTTTGTACATTTTCTCTTGTGTTATTTAGATTCGATTCGATTCGATTCCCTACAGTGTGGAAACAGGCCCTTCGGCCTAACCAGTCCACACCGACCCTCCGAAGAGTACAGTATTTATTTCTCTCCTGACCCCCCATATCCATTGACCCCTTGATTATTTATATTTTTGGAATGCTATTGGCATCCTCCATGGAGAAGACTGCTGCAAAGTATTTTTTTCAACTCCTCTGCCAAACCCTGAATGTCTTTTGTGGGACAACGCTGTAGCTTTAAGAGGCTATTTTGTCCTGGTTTCTTTTAATAGAGAGATTGAACGAGGCCTTGGGTTTTGTTTTGTAATAGCCTGAATAGGTGTGGCCAGCTCTCCCAGATTAGGATTTCTAGGTTTTGCTTTCTCAGTGCTATCAGAAACTACTGGGGTCTCAACAGAGTTTGGAAGCTTCAGTGAATGTCTCCTAGTTGCTACTCTTTCTGAATTTTCTCTTGATTTTTTTTGATCTCTTGGTTTGGAGAACTGCAGTGAGAATCTGTGCCTGATTTTTCGTTTTTTGCCAAGGGTGTGTTTATGCGATGTTACTCTATTGGAGAAGTTAATTAGTGACAGTTACTGTATCTATTATACTGTTAGGTTTCCAACAGAGTTAAGCTTGTCTAAATTTCTGTTTCTTTGGTTGTACTTTAATGACAGTGTTTAAATCAATGGCGTTCTGCTCATTGTCGAGTAGTCTGACCAGTCACATTGAGCTGGAACAGGCACTTCACATTTGCCTTCAAAATAACAAAAGGGTAGGGTTTTGTTCTTAACATATTTTGAGGGGGCCTGGCCTGGTCCTTAACAATTATTATTTTTCCAGCGTCATTCTCTAAGTGTCTGGCTTTCACGGTTGCCTTGCTTTTTCGTTTTATATATTCAAATAAGCTCTTACCGTTTGTTTTTATATTACATGGAGTAGTATGTTTTCTGTCTTTTCTGGCTTTTAAAACTTGCTTTAGATTTACCACTAATCTTTGTCAGGTTTTATTTTTATTTGATTTCAATCTGATACTGTCCTTAACTGCTTTGACTGAGCATGATTGGTTAATCCCACAATTTAGGAATCTTTCTTCCTCACTTTGCTGTAAGCCATGAATTATTTTTTCAAACATCTGCCACTGTACATCAAACTATCACTCTACCCTCATTTCCATTCAATTACCCTTCTTTAAGTTAAACAGAGATGTTTCCAACCTAAGATTCTGATTCTCAAGTTGATTGCTATAGTCTTCCAAGTTGTGGTCTCAGTTTCCTAGTTACTATGAGATGATTTGTTCAACCTGCCTCATTTAAACATTACCTTATCCAAAATAGCCTGATCCCTGGTTGGATCCATGACGTACAGTTCAACAAATTATCTGGGTGCACTGTATGAGAACTTTTTCATGGCTAATGATCTGGAACAATAGGGTGTGATTCCAATGAGGCAAGTAGTGGAAACCTGAGTTCAGGAATGGAGGAGCTTCAGCTCTTGACCTTATCCAACAGGCATGAAATACTTGCTCCCTGTGTGGTTGAGGAAAAGGGCTGCAGGGAGGATGAGCTAGCCATGGCGCAGAAGGCCACTCAAGAGGGGGTCCAAAAAGACAAGAGGTAGTTATAGGGGATTCTATAATTAGGGGGATAGATCGCATCCCTTGTAAGTGGGATCGGGAGTCCTGCATGGTGTGTTGTCAGGGTGCAGGACACCTCTGACTGGCTTGATAGGATATTGGATTGGGAGGGGGAGGATTAGTTGTTGTGGCCCACGTTGGGAAAAACCACATAGGCAAGGGTAGAATGGAGGACCTGCTTGGAGCTTATCAAGGGCTAGGAATGAAATTAAGAAACAGGTCTTCGAGTATCATAATCTCCAGATTACTGTCTGAGCCATGTGCAAATTGCCTTAGAAATAAGAAAATTATGGAAATAAGTTTGGCTAAGAGAGTGGTGTGGAAAAGAGGGGTTCCCTTTCATGGGGTATTGACATCAGTTTTGGAACTGGGGATCTGTACCGATGGGACAGTCTCCACCTGAGCCAATCTGGGAGCAGTGTTCTAATGAAAAAGGTAAATAGAGTGTCACTAGGACTTTAAACTAATGAGTCGGGGGGAGGGGGAAGGGAAAGGGAAAATTACAGGAAGTATCACTGTAATAAAAAAGTGAGCAGCAAGTTAGCGTTTGTGCAGGTTGGTTTAATTTCAAGGCAGACTATGGAAGAAGTGAAAAGGAAGGATAACTCAGGAGATATCATTAGAGATGTTGGAAATCATGAGTAAAGAAAGCGAACATAAAGGCACTTTACCTGAATGCTCATAGCATTTGTAACAAGGTCGATGAGTTAACGCCATTGTGAATGAATATGATTTAGTAGCCATTATGGAGACATGGTTACAGGATGGTCACAACTGAGAGTTAAATATCCAGGGATATCTGACTATTCGGAAGGACAGACAGGAAGGTAAGGGAGGTGGTGGAGTTCTGATATTTAAGGACGACATCAGGGCAGTGCTGAGAGATGATAAAGGTTCTGTGGAGAATAAGTTGAATCTATTTGGGAGAAAATTAGAAATTCTAAGAAGAAATCTCACTGATAGGCGCAATCTATAAGCCACCAAATAATAACATCACATTGGGACGGGTAATAAACAAAGAAATAACTAATGCTTGTAAAAATGGTACAGCAATTATCATGGGGGATTTTCATCTACATGTCGATTAGTTGAACCAACTTGGTCAGGGTAGCTTTGAGGAGGAGCTCATTGAGTGTATCCATGATGATTTCCTTGAATAGAATGTAATGGAACAGACGAGGGAACAAGCTATCCTGGATCCGGTCCTGTGTAATGAGACAGGAATAATTAATGACATCATTGTTAGGGATCCTCTTGGAAGGAGCGACCACAGTATGGTTGAATTTAGAGTACAGATGGAAAGTGTGAATGCCTCTGCTTAAACAAGGGAGACTGCAATAGAATGAGGAAGGAAGAAGTAAACTGGAAAGTAGACTGGAAACAAAGATTTTATCCTGGGGCAGTTGATGAGCAGTGGATGACTTTCAAATAAATTTTTCAAAGTGCTCAGCAAAAGTATATTCCAGTGAGAAGGAAGGGCTGTACGGAAAGAGATAACCTGCCAAGGGGTGTCTAAGGAAATCAGGGAGGCTATCATATTGCAAGAGAAGGCATACAAAGTGGCCAAAAACAGCATGAAACTAGAAGATTGGGAAAACTTTAAAGGTCAACAGAAAGCCACAAAAAGTAAGCTATAAAGAAAAGTAAGATAGAACATGAGAAAAACTAGCACAGAATGTAAAGACAGATAGCAAACGTTCATATAAATATATATAAAAAGAAGAGTGACTAAAGCAAATGTTGGTCCTTTAGAGAATGAGAAGGGGCATTTAGTTATGGGATATGATGAAATGGCTGAGGCACTGAACAGGTATTTTGTGTCAATCTTCACAGTGGAGGTCATATAACATGCCAGTAATTGACAAAGAGACAAAGGTTCTGGATCAGTGGTGCTGGAAGAGCTGCCTGAACTGCTGTGCTCTTCCAGCACCACTGATCCAGAATCTGGTTTCCAGCATCTGCAGTCATTGTTTTTACCAAAGAGGCAAAGGTGTTGAGACTGCAATTATTCACAATTTACGTCGATGATGTGGAGTCGGGGACCATGTGTAGTGTGTCAAAGTTTGCAGATGACTCTAAGATGAATAGTAGAGCAAAGTGTGTAGAGGACTGTGAAACTTTGCAGAGGAACATAGATACTTTGAGTGAGTGGGCAAAGGTCTGGCAGATGGAATACAATGGTCATAAATGTCAAGTCATCCATTTTGGTAGGAGTAACAGCAAATAGGATTATTACTTGAGTGGTAAAATGTTGCAGCATACTGCTATGCAGAGGGACCGGGTGTCCTTGTACATGAATCACGGAAGGTTAGCCTGCAGGTACAACAAGTAATTAAAAAGGCAAATGGAATTTTGTCCTTCATTGCTTAAGACATTGAGTTTAAAAACAGTGAGGCCATGCTGCAGCTATATAGGGTGCTGGTGAGACCACACCTGGAGGACTGTGTGCAGTTTTGGTCTCCTTACTTGAGAAAGGATGTCCTGGCACTGGAGGAGGTGCAGAGGAGGGTCTCTCGGTTGATTCTGGAGTCGAGGGGTTTGGCTTATGAGAAGAGACTGAGTAAACTGGGATTATATTCATTGGAATTCAGAAGAATGAAGGGGGAATCTTGTAGAAACATATAAAATTAAGAAGGGAATTGATAAAAGAGAAATAGAGAGGATGTTTCCACTGGCAGGTGAAACTAGGTCAAGGAGGCATAGACTCAAGATTAGGGGGAGCAGATTTAGGACTGAATTGAGGAGGAACTTCTTCACCCAGAGGGTTGTTATTCTATGGAATTCCCTGCCCAGTGAAGTAGTTGATGCTACTTCTAAACATTTTTAAAACTAAGGTAGATTTTGTTTTGAACAATAAAGGATTTAAGGGATATTGTGAGAGCGCGGATAAGTGGAGCTGAGGCCACAAAAAGATCAACCATGATCTTATTGAATGGCTGAGAAGGCTCGAAGGGCCACACAGCCTCCTCCTGTTCCTAGCTCTTATGTTATGTTCTACTTCAGCCAGTTTGCCTTTACCAGTTTGAATGCAGATTGCTGTCATCCATGATTAATATAGTACATTTTTCTACATGCCCTCATTATCTTCTGACTTATTCTCTGTCCTAAAATTCAGATACTGCTAGGGAGTCTATAGATTACACTCACCAGTATTTTCTTCCCCTTTTTTATTTCTTGTCCTTGACCATATGGATTCTGCATCATCTAATCCAAAATCGTTCCTCACGAACATACTCATTCCATCTTCGATTAACACAGCCACTTCACCACCTGTCCCTTCTTGTCTGTCCTTTCAAATGGTCACATGCCCTTAAATGTTGAGTTCCCAACTTTGATCTCCTTGTAACCGTGTCTCTGAAACATCCTTCTTGGTATAGGGATAAGAAAATTAGGGAAGTAAATATGTGGCTAAGAGATTGGTGTGGGAAAGAAAGATTCCATTTCATGGGAGATCGGCATCAGTTTTGGAAGCAGGGGATCTGTACTGATGACACAGTATCCACCTGAACCAATCTGGAGCCAGTGTTCTAATGAACAGGGTAAATAGGGTGATCACTCGGACTTTACACTTGTGAGTCGGGGGGGAAGGGAAAGGGAAAGCAACAGGTAGTATGGAATCAGGTAGAAAGATAAGCAGCAGGTTAGCAATTGTGTAGGGTTTAAGTTCAAGGCAGACTGGGAATGGAACAAAAAAGGAAGGATAGCTTAGGACATATTAGTAGGGATGTTGGAAATCATGAGCGTTAAGGTGCTTTACCTGAATGCTCGTAACCTTCATAACAAAGTAGATGAATTAACAGCACAAATCATTGTGAATTATTATGATATGGTAGGCATTACAGAGACGTGGTTGCAAGGGGGTATCAGGACTGACAGTTAAACATCCAAGGATTTACAACTCATCGAAAAGGCAGGGAGGTGGGCAGAGAGAGTGGGGTTGCCTTGTTAGTTAAGAATGAAATTAAATCTAGGGCACTGAATGATAGAGGGTCAGAGGATGTGGAGTCTGTATAGGTGAAGTTGTGGAACCACAAAGGCAAAAAAACCATAATGGGAGTTATATACAGACCTCCCAGCAGTGGTCAGGACCAGGCGTGCAAGATATACTGGGAAATAGATAGGGTATGTCAGAAAGGCAAGGTCACAATGATCATGGGGGACTTCAAAATGCAGGTGGACTGGGTAAATAGTGTTGCCAGTGGATCCAAAGAAAGGGAATTCATGGAATGCTTATAGGATGGCTTTTTGGAACAGCTTGTCATGGAGCTCACAAGGGAGCAGACTCTTCTGGAGTTAGTGCTATGTAATGAACCCGACTTTATAAAACATCTTAATGTAAGGGAACACTAACGAAGCAGCAATAATAATATTGTAGAGATCAGTCTGCAGTTTGAAAGAGATAAGGCAAAATCGGATGTAATGGTGTTACAGTTAAATAAAGGACGTGAGAGAGGAACTGATGAAAATTGACTGGAAGACCAGTGGGGAAGACAGTAGAGGAAAAATGGCAGGGGTTTCTGGCTGTAATTGAGGACACAGTACGGAGGTTCATCCAAAAGAAAAGAAAGATTATACAGAGGGGGAATTAGACAGCCATGGCTGAAAAGGAAGTCGGGAAATGTATCAAAGAGAAAGAGAGAGCCTACAAAGTGGCCAAGAGCACTGGGAAATCAGAAGATTGGGAAGACTACAAAAATTAACAGAGGATATCAAAGAGAGAAATAAGGAAGGAGAAGATCAAATATGAAGGTAGACCATCCAATAATATTAGAAATGATAGTAAAAGTTTCTTTTGATATATAAGAAACTAACGAGAGGCAAAAGTAGACATTGGGCCACTCCAAATTGATGCTGGAAGGGTGGTGCTGGGAGATAAGGAAATAGCTGAAGAACTTAATAATACTTTGTGTCAGTCTTCACAGTGGAAGACAGGAGTAATACCCTAACAATTAAGGAGAGTCAGGAGACAGAATTGAGTATGGCAGCCATTACAAAAGAGAAAGTTTAGAAAAACTAAAAGGTCTAAATATTGATAAATCTCCTGGCCCCGAAAGGCTACATCCTAGAGTTTTGAGAGAGGTGACTGAGGAAATAGCAGAAGCATTGGTTGTGATCTTTCAAAAATCACTGGAGTCAGGGAAAGTCCCAGATGATTGGAAAATTGCTGTTGTAATCCCCTTGTTCAAGAAAGGATCTAGACAAAGGATAGAAAATAATAGGCCAATTAGCCTAACCTCAGTTGTTGGCAAAATTCAAGAAGCCATTGTGAAGGATGAGATTTCTAAATTCTTGGAAGTGCAGGGTCAGATTCTAACAGGTGAGCATGGATTTAGTAAGGGGAAGTTGTGCCTGACAAACCTGTTAGAATTCTTCAAAGAAGTAGCAAGTAGGTTAGACCAGGGAAATCAATTTATCTAGATTTCCAAATGGCCTTTGATAACGTGCCTTACGGGAGGCTGTTGAGTAAGGTGAGGGCCCATGGTGTTCGAGGTGAGCTACTGGCATGGATTGAGGATTGTCTGTCTGACAGAAGGCAGAGAGTTGGGATAAAAGATTCTTTTTCGAAATGGCAAGTGGTGTGCGCAGGATTCAGTGTAGGGGCTGCAGCTGTTCACTTATATATTAATGATCTGGATGAAGGGACTGAGGGCATTCTGGTGAAGTTTGCCAATGATACAAAGTTAGGTGGACAGGCAGGTAGTACTGAGGAAGTGGGGAGGCTGCAGGAAGACTTAGACAGTTTAGGAGAGTGATCTAGAAAATGGCTGATGAAATTCAACATGAGTAAATGCGAAGTCTTGCACTTCGGATAAAAGAACACAGGCATCGATTATTTTCTGAACGATGAGAAAATTCAAAAAGCCAAAGTACAAAAAGATCTGAGAGTGCTAGTCCAGGACTCTCTGAAGATTAACTTACAGGTTAAGTCCATGATTAAGAAAATGAATGTAATGTTGTCATTTATCACAAGAGGGTTGGAATAGAAAAGCAGCAATGTGCTTTTGAGATTTTATAAACCTTTGGTTAGGCCCCATTTAGAATACTTTGTCAAATTTTGGGTTCCACACCTCAGGAAGAACATACTGGCACTGGTGAATGTATTGTGGAGACTCAGATGGATGATCCCTAGAATGGTAGACCTTACATATGATGAATGGCAGAGGAGTCTGGGATTGTATTAGAAGGTTGAGGGGAGACCTAATAGAAACTTAGAAGGTAATACATGGCTTAGAAAAGGTGGACGCTGGGAAGTTGTTTCCATTAGGTGGGGAGACTAGGACTCATGGGCACAGCCTTAGAATTAAAGGGGGTCAATTTAGAATGGAAATGAGGAGACATTTCTTTAGCCAGAGAGTGGTGGGCCTGTGCAATTCATTGCCATGGAGCTCAGTGGAGGCTGGGATGTTAAATGTCTTCAAGGCAGAGATTGATAAATTCTTGATCTCACAAGGAATGAAGGGTTACGGGGACAGTGTGGGTAAGTGAAGTTGAAATGCCTATCAGACATGATTGAATGGTGGCATGGACTCAATGGGCTGAATTGCCTTACTTCCATTCCGATGTCTTATGGTCTTATGGTTTTATGGTTTTATGGAAACAGCTATAAGATCATACCCAAACTCTATTTTGTTCCATTACTTATTTATATAAAGAACCATTTATTTTGCTTTTTAACTTTCTACCTCCTTTGAGCTGCTTTGCTGCTGTTTTGTCCTATGTTTGTACATTTTATCTCTTCATGTCTCCTTCAGGGTGTCATTATCTAAACTGATGCCCTGCAATGCAGCCACATCTTTTAGCTTTGCACACCTATATTTTCCCTCTCCCAAACCCAGATAAATCACTGCTAATTAGTTTAAAGTTATCTCTGCAGCCCAATTATTGATTCCTCCAGAATCCCCAGCAGTTTTTCATGTGAAGTCCATCCCACCAGAACAGCCCCCTTGCACTCCTAGTCCTGGTGCCAGTAATCCTTGATTTGAAACCCCTTCTCTCCACACCGATATTAAGCCTTGCATGTAATTCTTCTTGATTTATTATGTTCCAGTTTACCTATGGCTCAGGTCATAATCCTGAGATTATTACCATAATGGTTTAGCTCTTAACTGTTCTTCACAATCTTTCACCAGAGCGGCACGGTGGCAGAGTGGTTAGCACTGCTGCCTCACAGCGCCTGAGACCTGGGTTCAATTCCCGACTCAGGCGATTGACTGTGTGGACTTTGCACGTTCTCCCCGCGTCTGCGTGGGTTTCCTCTGGATACTCCGGTTTCTTCCCACAGTCACAAAGATGTGCAGGTGAGGTGAATTGGCCATGCTAAATTGCCCGTAGTGTTAGGTAAGGGGTAAATGTATGGGTGGGTGGCGGGTCGGTGTGGACTTGTTGGGCCGAAGGGTCTGTTTCCACACTATAAGTAATCTAATCTAATCTAAATTTACCTGAATGTTAACCAGCCACCGTTCTTGTCCAATCAATGCTGTTTGCACCAACACATTATGAATCTATACTTGACAAATTATTTTTTTCAGAAATGAAAGAAGAAAAGGATGAGAGACATAAACTCAAACTGAAGTCTTTACGTTTACGAAAGATGAAAATCCCTGTACTCATGTTGTGTTGTAGTTTATAACATCATACAATTGCTGGTCATACTGCAGGTTGGCACTTGTGTACTGTCCCAGTCATATCTCAATCTCAAGATTTTACATCTTGCAGTAAATCTTACTTAAAACAACTCTTTTCCCATCCATACCAAATTCCCACAAAGAAATAAATTCCTTGATGGACTCACTTAGATTTTGGGCCACTTCATGATATATCAACATTTACACTTATCATGCACACTTACCCACCATCTTGTGTCAAATTCATTTCTTATATGGAGCTACTCTAAATCACATCTTGTCCACAGTATCCGTGTCTCATTAATCTAACGAATCTTAAGTGTTATTGGATTACTATCTCTGAACTCCTCAGGAATCATGATTTCCCTTACAGTCTCAAAAGATTTTCCAGTTTCAGTGCTTGAAATCATTGATTCTATACCCATACCATTTATGTTCTCTTGCAAATTTTACAAATCTGACAGGACCTTTTTTCCTTAAAGTCCTAAATGTAATCTATAAGCTTCCGGATCAATTGCATGCACATTCAGTCTTTTTCAAAATACTGTCATAGTCCATAGATTGTTCTTCTGACAAACTGGTGTGTATATTCATAGCTGTATGCATCAAAACACTTCATAACATTCAGGTAATACAAATAATTTGACCACTTTTCCTGCCCAACTACTTTTCAAAATGTAGTAAAGCATCTTTCTTCCTTTATTCTTGACTTTCGTTCTCTCCAAGTTCTGGCTTCTGATCTCTCTCTCTCCCTGTTGTTGAAATTCCAAATTTTTGGGTTCCATTTTATTGCTATTTTCTTTTCATTCTCTTGTCTTTTCATTGCTCTTTCTCATTTTATTCCTCTAATTCAAGATATTTCCTTCCTTAATGGACCTTAGCTGACTCTAGCAGTTCTGCATCAAGTTCAAGTTTCCTTCCTTCTAACTCAAAGCTGAGTAGTCTCTTTCAGTATTGCACCACAACGTCTTATATTTATTTCAACTTTCATTTACCTGCTAACACTTTCAGTTTAACCTCAGTCAAAGATTTCAAATAATCCACAGTTATGTTTACTACTCCCAGCAAAGTCTTAACAACATTCCAAGATAATTTTGGAAATCCAGTCCATACAATAAACTTCACTATAACACTCCTGTTTTATGTCTAGAACTGCCAGTTTCTTACTTCTTTAAAAGACACACAAACCATTCAATGACTTATGATTCAACAAGAGTCCCTGCTTTACTTTTATCCTAACTAATGATAATACTGGACATAGCAGATCCCAGAATGACACCTGACATAATAGATTGTATGTTTAATTTTTTGCTGGTACTCACTGTGGTGTTCAATCACTGAAACATATTCACATGAGGCTCCACGTATTCAGGTTATTGCACAAAAGGTAACAGAAGGTATACACTTGCTATAAACAGCAATACATACCTTCAATCTATTTCTCAATGCTATCATTTTATAGAGATTACATTGCAAACTAATATTATTCCTCTCTCAACTTTTAATTTTTTTTTCTTCAACCGACTGTTTCCTGTTTCTTTTCCTTGCCTTGCTGAGACTGCTTGATGATTCCTTTTTCAGCAAACTGGCATGAACAATTCTGATGGCCTTAGCTTTTTCAGTTCGAACAACTTGAAGACTTCAATAAAACAAAACTTTCCTCGCTTGATAGTTTCACAAAGTAAAAATAGGATAATTGGGTTCCTTTGAATGAAATGGAAAAACTTGATTCTCTTGCCTAGAGATAATTAAACTATTAGCCTGTGATTTGTTTATAAACTCAGCAATGTAAATAGTTTACCCTGGCTGGTAGAGGCTGACGGATTGACTGAAGTCACAAGCATCATTGGAAATGATGTATTTAGTTTACTGTTTCAGAATAGCTTTCTGACCTATGTAGAAAAAATACAATGATGTCAGAGCTAATCTAAATCCATCTGCCACTATTTTAAAATCCAAATCCCAAATGATAATAATCTAAATTAAAATAATCACATGAATCTGTAATTATAAATGAACTAAATCTTAGAAATAAATTAAAACACGCACCAGACCTTACAACGTGTGCATATCATATTGTGATGATATAATTGGAACCTAATTGAAATTCTAGCTGGTAGACAAAGCTTTTCTGCCTGACAAAGACAGCTCGAATTAAAGCCCCGGCCCAAATAAATCTTAACAGGCAGCATATTTATAGTTGCTGGAAATTTGAAGTAAAAACCAAAAAAAAGGAAATATTCAACTGGCCTGGCAACATCTGTGCAGAGAGAAACAGAGCTAACATCTCAGATTGATGACCTGATTACAGTACTGAATAAAGCTCAGTGATCTGAGTAATAGTCTCATTCTTCTTTCCACAGATGCAGGCCAACTCCTGAATAACTCAAAATAAAATGTTTTACATACCTTGCAGGGCTAGAAAGAAGCAAAATCAAAAGAAAAGACATTTGAAGCAGATTATATTAGACTTGAAATGTTAACGCTGTTTCACTCCTCACAGATGCTGCCGGGTCTGCTAGATTTCTCCAGCACTTTTTATTTTATTTCATGTTCCCAACATCTGCAGTTCTTGCTTTTATACCACATCAGGTTGTGTGGGAGTGATCAGACATTGCAGGATTACGGCCCATTTCAAGGAAATAGAGGATTTGATAGTGCGGTTCAAATCTGATGAAAATAAACTCACTGGGGCTAGGAACAACTCTTACACCTTCTGAAGTAAATCTAGCTCTTGTCTCCTTTAATCTTCTGGCATCTCACTGTTAAAATATAGTATTAAACTGGAGGTATGTAGCTTTCCTCAAATGACTTTACTGACCAACACAGCTCCTGAGAGTAGATTCGTCACCTATCCTCATGAACAATCTCTGTTAAAACCAGAGGTGGACAGCTGAGGTCAGATTTCATGCATTTTATTTTAACTTCACTTCACCCAATACCTTGCAAAGACAGACACTTATTCTAATCCAGTACAACTGAAACAATAGGTACTGGATTGGTTTGACTTAATTTAGTTTTCCGATCAGATAACACAACAGATGCTTCTTTAGAGATCACTGAATCAGTGATGTCTGTCTCTGATTTGAATTCCATGCAGATAAAAACATAACTCCTGGTTTTCATTCAAATCTGGTGATAATCTGCAATAAATATCTTTAAAAACAAAAACACTTCTTGGCAAATAATGGCTATTTGGCAATTACAGGTGAGTTGGACAACAAGATAAAAGATAATCTTGAACTACAACTTTGACCAAGGCAAACAGAACAGAACTTTGTCTTTCAACGTTTTACTAAGACTTTGATAACAGTTTTGTAATATTTTACGAGGTACATGAAACAAGACTCAAAGCAGCATGTGATTATGAACACTTTAATTCATAGAGTCATGGAGATATACAGCACAGAAACAAGCCCTTCGGTCCATCTCGTCCTTGCCGACCAGATATCCTTTATAAATCTAGTCCAATTTGCCAGCATTTGGCCCATATCCCTCTAAACCCTTCTTATTTATACACCCATCCAGATACCTTTTAAATGTTGTAATTGTACCAGCCTCCACCACTTCCTCTGGTGGCTCATTCCATTCCTCTGGCAACTCAGTCCATACAATTCATTGCAGGATAAATAAAATATCAATATTTTCATTAATTAAAACTCTTAAGACTGAGCAGAAATATTCACTGATTCTTGAAATTATAAGATGACACAAAATGAAAAACTTTTATTTTTCTGTAAAACTTTTAGACCTTGAGTATTCAAGTTCTCACTAGGCTTCTAAGATGATTGCTTTACAAAACATTGCCTCAGGAGAATGCATACATCGGACAAAATCTATAATCAAGCAAACTGTATATGGTCAATGGGAAAAAAAATGGGCTTGATGGGGTGAATAGCCTATTTTCAATCCATGCTTTCTTATTTTCATTTTCTCCTGTTCTATCCATTAAAATAAGTATTATGTCGGTGTATTTTTCCCTCTTGGCCAAGTATATAACCATATTACTTGTCAAGAAATGGAAGTAATTCATCTGTGTGACACTGTGCCTCGAGGAGAAATCATCTATGTTGTGGATGATGCTCCTTATGGCTACTTACTGGCATAGAGGCCATTCTAGGAAGGCGTTAAGTCCTTGTGTTCATGTCTTTCATAAGCCTGAATTTATTGTAACAAGACACTTGAAATTAGACCCATGTAAAGTTGAAATGCTCTGTTCTCAGAGGCATGTTCTAGAAAGGCAATTCAATAGAAAGTTTTGTCAGTACGGCTCCATTTTGACTTTTTCCCATGTACTCTACTTTAACTTAGATCCTGAACTATGATATTCACTAATTTTGGGGGGGTGGGGGGGTTTCTTTCAAATTCTTGCTCAGTTATGAAGCTATTTTATAGGACATGAACTTAATTTTGTAATTCCTTACCTGAGTGTTTTAGGTTGGGAAAGTTGTCTAATTTTCTGTCAAATAATGTTGTCTTTAGTCCCAGGCTAAAAATATATAAAAGGCCTGGTTGTTGCCATTAATAAGGATTTTAGCCACTGAATGCATTGCAGATTTTTTTTTCATCATTTGGTTCTACAGCTGGGAACCAGATTGTTTGGTTTATTTGGTGTGCATAATTGCTAGCAGTAAATTAGTATAAGGAAAGCCATCATGTTCAAACTGCAGCTTCATGAATTAAACCTGAACTAATGCTGCAGTATCCACTTGTAGATGAGCATGTGTTTTACAGCTTTTAACAGTGCAAATAAAAACAAGCTTGATTAGTGCTATTAGCTTAATATTTTGCAGCAGGTTTAAGTGGATGGATTTTGGGCTGTCAATCCAAGTGCACTACACAATACATATGTAACATCTCATGCACTCACAGAGTTAGAAACACCAGAACTTTGAGATTTCAGGAATGTAAATTCGCAATTGGTTGTGACTTCCTTTAATTGGGTAACCGTCCCATTCCAATATTAAAATACAAACGGAAATTGCTGGAAAAACTCAGTAGGTCTGACAGTATCTGTGGAGAGAAATCACAGTTACCGTTTCAGGTTAAGTGACCTTTCTTCAGCACAGCTCTCTAGGTCTGAGGAAGGTTTCTGAGGAACTGCTGAGTTTTTGCTAATTGGTTGTGCTAGTGTCTGCCTTTGCATTTGTTTCTGATTTACAGCTTCGTTTTTTATTCCCCAATCAGAACTTGCTGAGAAAATAGTGATTGTGAGGTGTTGGGAGGACAGGGGAACGTGAAAGTTGATCAACTCACCTTTGGTATTAGTTTTGAAATTTGAGTTGGCACATTGCTGTCCTCCTGCAGCAGCCAATTCGTTCTGCCATTTTAAAAATTGATTCATGAGATGTGAGCATCACCGACAAAGTCATTACCTAGCACCCATCGCTAATTGCCCTTGAAGAGGCAGCGTTGAATCACTTTCTTGAATTGCTGCACTCTTTGTGGTACGCAATTAATGTTGCAAAGAATTTGGGAATTTCAGGCTTTTGTCCAAACAACAATAAAGGAAAAGTGATATATTCCAAGTCAGGTGTATGATTTGGATAGGGACATGTATTTGTGGCCCTTGCACTTTTAGGTGGCAGAGTGCATGAGTTTGGAGGATGCTGTCAAAGGAGTTTTAGTGAGTTGCTACAGCTCATCTTGTAGATGTTACACACTGCTGCCATTTTGCTCTGTTGGGTAAGGGAGTGAATGTTTATGGCAGTGGTGGTGTGCCAGTCAAACATTGCTTTGTCCTGGACGCTGTCAAGCTTCTTGGGCATTGTTGAAACAACATTCAGCTGGGTCAGCGGGGGGTATGCCATCATACTCCTGGCTTGCATCTATCACACGGTGGAAATGCTTTGATGTGTAAGCCTCTCACTTATCCTAAAAAGATTTCAACAGACTAGAAAGTCGCAAATAAAATTCTTCTATTCAGGATAGGAGGGAGGTAGAAAAGAAGAAATAGGTCAGTTAGCTTAATGTTCATCATGGGGATGATATTAGAATCAATCATTGAAGAGGTTATAGATGGGTACTTAGAAAAAAAAATCACGGGAACAGTCAGCGCAGTTTTGTGAAATTTAACCAACTTATTAGAGTCCTTTTGAAGGAGTAATATGCATTGGGACAAATGGGGAGCTTGAGTAATATGTATTGGGACTAAGGGGGAGCTTGTAGATGTAATGTACTTAGATTTTCAGAAGGTATTTGACAAAGTGCCACATAAAAGCTTATTAAGTAAGGACTCATGCTTTAAGGGGCAATATATAACGTGACTAGTCAATTGGCTGGCTGGAAGAACACAGAGAATATGAATTAATGGTCATTTTCAATTTCCAAGGTGTGTAGAGTCAAGTCTTAAAGAAGTCGAGGTCAGGGCTTCAGCTTTTTACAATTGATATCTTTGACCAAAATGAGGTAGCAGATAGCACATAGAGAAGTTGGAAAGTACACTGTGAAGACAACATAAATCAATGCAGCAATAATAGAACTTGCTGGACAAATTCAACAAGTCTGGCAGTATCTGTGGGGAAAAAGCAGAGTTAGTATTAAGAAGAAGGGTCACTGGACTCAAAACATTAACTCTGCTTTCTCTAGACAGATGCTGTTAGAATGATTGAGTTTTGCCAGCAATTTTTGTATTTGTTTCCAATTTCCAACATCCAGTGAGTGCAGGGCTGTGAGCTGCCTTGGAATAAAGAGTGATACTTACTCTTTGTAAGTACAGGATGGCAGGACATGGATGTTACGGCATTCCTGCAGGAGTTGTCCTGGTCTTCTCCTGCGAAGGATAGGATTCGCTCCACATGGGAAGGAAGGAGCCAGTAAGTGAAGATGTTGATGGCAACGGGAAAATGGCAGAGCTCTAGATTTGTTAGATGGTGGATACAGTGGCAGAGATAGAGTAAATGTGAAAGAGCAGAGGAAAGAGTGTGGCACTCACCCAGCAGAGCGGAAAAGGTCATTGACCTTCTTGTGGCACTGCCAGCCATTTGCCAATGCTATGTAGACTGTACTGAGCTGGGTGGTGTCTTCAGAACAAGCTGCCAGGGTGTGGTGTCATGGATTTTGATGCCAGCGCTTCCTCTGTGCCTCCAGGTACTTGTTGGAGAATTGTGGTGACACTTGTCTGACAACTCTAGAATGACTGTCCATCACCATGAAAGGCAGCTTCAGAAGACCAGTGCTCATCCGGATGCACATCCTCCGTGGCATGGGCCCCAAGGGTGCTGGTCCTTCAGCAGATATCTGCTCAGTCAGGAGCCCTGCCAGGATACAACACATAGCAAGATGGTAAGAGGGACTGTAAGTTTGCCAAGAGAGAGTAAGAAATCTTGCTAGTACTCATTCCAGCTTAGCAAATTCAATATCAAATACTTGTCCTGTCCCCCCGGTGTCCCTCTCGTCCGATTCCAGCCCCTCCTCACCATGCTAGTCAGCACACCGAATAACCCATCAAATGAAAGCACTTGGCCAAAAAAATTTAAAACTCAGTTCAATGCCTCAGTCCGATAAGGTTATGAAAAAAGCTAATCTTCAACAGTAGAGGATATCTAAGCCAAAGGAAATGAATATGAAACTTTATAAATCTCAATATTGGATTGCACGCTTGAGGATGGACTTTTTAATTTCAGAGAGTTTCGTTTTGGATTTCCAAAACTCCCGGGTTTTCTGGAGGCCCCAGGAATGGAAAATTTATCTCCGAGGTCCCATTACAAGCAATCTGGAGAACGGAATAATTTTCATGCAACTACATTTGCAGTTTGTATCTCTGTTTTTCTGAGCATCTTACCTGATAGCTGCTGGCACAATATCTCGAATAAAGATACTCAATTACTCATTAGATTAGATTAGATTACTTACAGATTAGATTACTTACAGAGTGGAAACAGGCCCTTTGGCCCAACAAGTCCACACCGACCCGCTGAAGCGCAACCCACCCATACCCCTACATTTACCCCTTATCTAACACTACGGGCAATTTAGCATGGCCAATTCACCTGACATGCGCATCTTTGAACTGTGGGAGGAAACCGGAGTACCCAGAGGAAACCCACGCAGACACGGGGAGAATGTGCAAACTCCACATAGTCAATCGCCTGAGTCGTAAATTGAACCCGGGTCTCTAGCGCTGTGAGGCAGCAGTGCTAACCACTGTGCCACCCATAGGTTGGCACAAGGTTTACTCAATAAACGTAATAATATTTTCGAATTGCAAGTGATTGTCAAATTGCAAATGTTTGCTTATCACGTGACCAAGAGAGTTGAAGAGAGACCCTGAAGAGAGTTGCCAGTCTATTTGATCAGATCAGTCAGTGAATGGCCTATTCATGTTCCTAATATACCTGCTCTCGGACCATGTTAAATGGAGGGCTTCACTGTATCAGTAAATACATGAAGATGTGTCACATTGGCATGGTTTACAAAGGCCGACATCACCTGGGAAACTAGAGTCCAACGCAAAATTATAGCTTTCAAGGGCGGCTTGCAAACTGGAGAGCAGGATTGCTTTCCAACTGAAGGCTTACAGCTGTTTTATACTGAAACTGCAATCTTTTGATCCAGCTTTAACAGATATATTTATTGTGACAGTTTACTGAGTTTGGAAAGTTCAGCACATTTGTTCTGTTAACTGATCTTTGTCCTTATAGAATTATCATGCAGAATGGCCAGATGGCTGAAAGACATTTAGGACAATAACTGTTCAAAAGATACAGAGTGTATAAAATATGGCAGGAAGTGATATTTTTCCAAAATTCATTGAAATATGTGACAGCAGATATGACAAAGCGATAACTAATAACAACATATTTTCATCTGCCTGGCTTTGAACTTATCCCACAAGCTGGTAGCAGGAAATGTCTGTCAGTGAAACAATACATATAACGCCTTTTTTTTGCAATTTTTAGGTCAGAAAACAAAGCAGGAAAATAATATTTTTTTTCCTTTTACTGTCCCAATGTTGGAAAGATGCAGCAGGTGTTCAAGGCCAGTTCGTGCAACGTAAGCAGCTCAGCAGAACCTTGAAAGCGGATGAGCTGAGGTGGGGAAGAAATTAAACATATCAGCCAGCACTTAAGAAGTTGCAATTCAGAAATAAGGTGGATGAGGTCATTTAGAGATGAGTGGACACAAGGGAATGTTCATTTTTATATTTTCCTGAAGCTGCTTGCAATTTAGAATATCCTTTTCAAAATGTGTCTTTGGCAGGGGGAAATCATAGCCCAACTCAAGTGCGAATAACTGTCTGGCCACTCCTAAACAAAGGTGAAAACATTGACTGCAGATGCTGGAAACCAGATTCTGGATCAGTGGTGCTGGAAAAGCACAGCAGTTCAGGCAGCATCCAACGAGCAGCAAAATCAACGTTTCGGGCAAAAGCTCTTCATCAGGAATGATGAAGGGCTTTTGCCCGAAACGTCGATTTCGCTGCTTTTTGGATGCTGTCTGAACTCCTAAACAAAACCTTCTGAAACTCCTAAGTTTGTGTGTGTGTGTGTGTGTGTGTGTGTGCGTGTGTGCGTGTGTGCGTGTGTGCGTGTGTTTGTGTGAGAGAGAGAGGAAGAGTCAGAGATCACGGGGCTAACAATCCAGAAACCCCAGGTAAAGTTCTGTCGATCCAGGTGTGAATCCTTCCACAACAAACAGTGCAATTTGAATTTAAAACAAATTCTGTGACTAGGAGTCCAGTGAAGACAATGGATCTATTGTTGAAAAAATCCACCTGGTTCACTAATGTCCTTTAGGGAAGGAAATGGCCATCCTTATCCAGTCTGGCCTACATGTGACTCCAGACCTACAAACAATGTGGTTGATTCTTAACTGTCCTCTGGGCAATTAGGGATGGGCAATAAATGCTACATCCTGTGAATGAATAAAGAAACGAAATGCTATTTTAAAATCCTGTGGTGGAAGGTACACTTGAGAAAGGTGTTCCTGTTTCGGGCTGTAAATTACCCAGATTAATGTAGCACCCTTGTAATCGACTGTGTTGTTTATGGAACAAAGGCAAATTTCCTCCTAACTACTGCAGATTTTTCTATGGATGCCCATCAAATATGGTAAGAATCCAAGATGGGAACTCATGAGTCTTCTACAGATAACAGATCTTTAACACACACTCTTTCATTTTACCCGTGCATTATGTTCTCTTTCACAGGTGAATAGAATGGAGGTACAGCCTTTATATTCCAGAGCTAATGTTTAGGCCCTGCTTCACCTTCATGTTGTTTGGGTACTGCCTACTGTCTTAAAGTGAAAGAACCATGATTACTACATCAGAACTGGGCATTCTTCATCTTGAGCCAGTTTGCTGGCATTTCCCCATTTTCCCATTGATGGAATGATTTGGTTGGTGCGTATGTGCACTTATGCTTAATTTACAATGATTTGGAATAATGTTCAGCACTGGAGCTATTTAGTTTCCCGCTGGCAACAGTATCACTATGACGATGTTTGTTTGCAGTTCCGATTGTAGTAGACAGCAGCAGTCTATTGTGCTCCCCTGGTGAAGCAGAGGAACATGACAGAAAGCTTTTTCCTTAAATATAGCTTGTCTGAATCAGTAGAGATGATTACAAAGGTCCACAGGAAGTTAAATAAGCTTGGACAGTTTATGGTAGGGAGCATTGTACATAGTCAGATAAAGAAATGGATCTGATATGAGTTTTTTTTCTCATTGCATTCAGTCCGGCATACTTGTTATACGTTTGTTGAATGCTGAAATGTGAATGTTATAATATTAATCTTCCAATGCTCCGTTATCTCTTTAATCTTTAGAGTTCAGTTGACAAGCTGAATGGGTAGGCTCACACAGCTGGCACAGTGGCTGAGAGAACTCCTATTGGAACTACATGTATCACTGGGGTTTTGAATAAAACCACCAGTCGACCATTCTGGATTGCTAAAATTCAGCTGGCTGAAAAAAACAAGAGTTTCCAATCAATACTTTCTAACAATTTTGTATGTATTCTGAATTGCGACAATTTTTAATTGATGAGCAACATGTTTTTCAAAGTCCTGAGCCATTGTGAGTTACCAGATCACATATGTTTTTTCTTAAAGATCAAAAGACTTACGATAGAACTGTTGTTAAACCTCAAAAAATATTAACAGCCACCAGGATCATGCCCTGACAGGTATTGTAGATCATCATATCTCGGTAATATTAGCGAGCTATTGATTGCTAAGATTTGCAATCTGATTGTGCAGAACAATGATGTTGATCAGTCACACTCTGAGGACTTTGCAAATAGTTTCTACTGATGCCCAGGGAACTGATCTGAGATTAAAGATAACTTGCTTGGCTGTGAAATACTGATAGTTAGATTCTCAGCAAAGTTTTTGATTAAGTTTGTTCCATCTTGTTTGAATGCCACAGGATTGAATCAAAATTTACCTTAGTTGGCTGGAGGGATGGTATACAGTTTAGAGTGTCAGCAACAGTGTGGGTTCCTTTCTGCACTGGCTGAGGTTACCATGAAGGGCTCTCTTTCTCAACCTCTCCCCTTGCCTGAGATGGGGTGACCCTCAGATTAAAGCCAGTTGTCTCCCTCTCTAATGAGCGAGTAGCCGAAGACTATGGTAACACTACATTATCTTAATGCTGGCTATCACTTTATGAGAATGACATTGGTGAATACGCAATGTAGAACATAAATGAGTGGCTGGAAAGGTAGTTTGGACATAAAGTAATAGTTTGGCTTTAGATGATGGCGTAAACTTTTGATATTGGCCCAGCCACAAATTAAGCAAATCTCCTGACTACATTCGCAATCACTTGTTATTCTCCGTTGTGCCAGTCTGTTTGATAAGCTATGTCTACCAACATAGGATATAGAAAATTCCAAGTGATTCCTCAACTGACTTGATAATTTCCTCTCACTTTATCTATTAAAAAGTGATTTATTGTAATTTCTGCTTTTTGTCAGCGAGTTTAAGTCTTTTCTTCAGTTAGTTGTCAATAGCAAGTATGCCTGTAATGTCACTAACAATGAAGGTGAAGAAGTATGCAGACATACAGGGAGAATGAACATTTTCATTAAGCAATTGAAGAAAAAGCAAAGTGTTGTCGACAAATATTTTAAAGATAAATGTGTCCAACAAAACACTTGTGACTGAAGGGTAATTTTGATTTTTTTGTGTGTGATGGTGTCTAGCGTGTGATTTACTTAATGAAGTGAGATTAACAAAATAAGTTCTGACTTGCCTGCGTTTGATGCCGTAAGAAAAAAGTCACCATACTCCAGTCTTTCAATAGAGGGAGACAATGATGATGGTTTAACTTAATGGTTACCAGAGGTTGAGAAGGAGAGTCTTTCATTGAAACCTCAGCCAGTGTGGGAATCAAATCCATGCTGGTGACATCACTCTACATCCCAAACCAGCCATCCAGCCAACTGAGCTAAGAATGGGACATGGTATTAAAGGGATCTGAGGGTGGATCAGTATTGGAAAATTATACAGTTCGTGACAAACCACAGAGATCCATATGATGTGTGTTCCTGAGACAAATGTGAGGTGTTCATCCAAAATCTGGTACTGTTCCTTGTCGTATGTTGTGATAGAGATGCCTAGACCTTGATCTCGTGTATGGTAATCCTCTGCACGGCCAACCATGCAATGTTAACCCTCATAACAGGATAACACATTATGTAGACAATGGTGCATGTTGCAGCAGCACACCACAGATCAGTCAGCATCTTGTGAGACAGAAGCCAGGTTCTCCCGTGTTGCCCATGGGCACTGACCTCCACGGACACCTCTGTCCAGGTTGCCTTTGTTCATCTGATTGACCTCCTGCTGCCTTCCCTAAGGAAATAAATTTCCCTTCTGTCCTGGACAGCCCTCAGGGGGAATTTCTAGGGAGGTGTTGCAAAAGCATGGTGCTGTATTTTGCCTGGTATGACATCTGTAAGGGTGGGTGGAGGTTGTTTAGCCGAGGTCATGGTCTAGGACAGGAATCACACCCCACCCCAGTACTACTTCTCTATAATGTCCAGTCCAATAACAGTGACCCTCACCACGATCCAATTATATTGCCCTACCCTGACACCAAAACTATGACCCACCCCTGACCCAAGCACAGTGACCCCCATCTCTGACCTGAATGCAATGATCCCATCTCTGACCTGAGTGGATGTGCTCCATAGATCCCTGGCCTTTGGGTCCTGAGCCGTGATCCACCCCTCTGTTTCGTATCCTGCCAGATATAGGCTGATGTGTCAGGTTTGCTGAGACTGACGTGCTATCTTGCTCTCTTTTTAATCTCACACTCAGAAATTGGAGCCTTGAATATCCCTATAGTGGGCAGCACCCTGCCTGTAAAATCCGTGTTTACATTTATATGGCTGTACAATGAGCTCAGCAAAACCTAAGTATACCAAAAAAAAACTTCTCCGCCCTGCCAACTAGAAATAATTCACACTTTGAGGCCCACTTCTTCAAACTAAAATCTTTTCTCATTAATGTTCTTGGCAATCTTTGCTTTTTTATAGGCATTCTGTCCAGTCTCCTGACTGGTCACTCAGCTTTGTGGAATGATGTGCTTTTATTTTAGTTAGTTACTCTCTTTAACTGTCCTAGTTATTCAAGGGTGGGTGATGTGTTCTTACATAGTCATCTTGCTTTATCACTCAAATCTGTATTTTCTTAATAATCTGAGCTATCTGCTTAAATATTTGTGCTTGTAGCTCTGCTGACCAGTTCCTTACCTAGTTTCCCAAATCAGTTCAGTCAGCTTTGTCTTTATGCCTTCATAAGTGAGTTATCTAAGTTTAGATAATCATATCACCAGACCGAACTAGCCTGCACTCAAGTTCCAGTTTGGTGTCAGCACAGTGTGCCAGGTGAGATTTAAGACTCAGTATTACAGGAAGAAATTAAATCAAGCTTTGTGCTCTGATCGAGTAAGTACCATCATCGTCTCTCTGTGATCTCACACTCTAAACCTACCACTGCACACATCTCTCACCAAGGTCCATGGCCCTCAGCTCTCACCTATCCTTGCTGCATGCCCATTCGCCCTACTCATCCTCCCAAACTCTCCCTGTCCTTTGTGCTTCCTACTCACTCACTCGGGACACCTTATCTGCTCGTGCATCATCACTAATTGTCCTTTCTTTAAATTTCATCATATTCAATCCCTCCCTTCATCTCATTGCATGAAGAATTGAACAAAGGGCGGACTGATAACTTTATAAGATTCCAGCTGACCTACCTGTAGACCCTGGATGGATTGTGCTTGACCTGCAGGACTGACTGTGACCCAGTCCTCGCACTGCAAGGATATAGATTCTCCAACGCTGGGTAAATCCAACTCCTGATTGACCATGAGAAACCTTTTGGACTGGAATTGGGTGAGCTCCCTGACTGACTGAGATGGGATCTCTGACTGAATGGGGACTGTTCCCCTTTGAATTTCACACAAGGCCCTTTGCTTGAAGTACATACAATGTATTTGCCATGCAAAGCTGCTGGTGCACGTGTGAGATTGATGTTGCACAGTTCTACAATATATCCACTATCTTGACTGTTCAGTCTTTGCTACAGTGACAAGCAACTTGCCTGTCCCGCTGCATTCACCATCAATATAAGCTGCTGATTTTGATAATCTATGTTTGAGCGCTATAGACCATGTTTGATAAGAAAGCAACATAATGATCCACACAGAGGCTGGCTGCCTGTAAGTCAACACTGACGTCAGTGAGAATACATTAAGAAACAATTGTAAATGTCCAAGGCAGCAGTCTCTAAGTGTGAAGTGAGTGAGTGCTGAGAAAGGAAACTAAGAATCACATAATGCATCCTATGCAAATACATGAGATGGATGTTTAACCTGCACATAAAATGATGTGCAAAAACATGCAAGTCAGAGGAGTCCCTGATCTCCAATGTAAAGTGTTGACGTGCTGAAGTGGTGTGGGAATGGTCACAGAGCAGGCATGAACATATGGTAATGCTGTTTGTTGATGCCAATTTGCATGGACAAGGGATGAAGAGGATGGCGGTCATTGCCATGTAGCGATATTACTGTTAAGAAGCAAGTGTGAAGATGGTGATGCTTGGTGTGCTGCAGACATGTTGGAGAAGGAGAGGAGAATTGTATCATATAAATAACATCAGTTGGACCTTTAATGGGATGTCTTTGCACAATGGAGAGGGAGAATCCACCATCAATCATGAATTTGAAAATCTAAGATCTTTTTTCTCTATTGTACAGTTGCAATCTTTAATTAGTAGAGCTACTCCTCCACATTTTCCTGGTCTCCTTTCCTTACTAAATGCCATGCATCTTTGAATATTCAAGTTCATCTCCTTCCCCAAGAAACCAGATGGTGCAAATTCCCAACTTGTATAGCTTTGCAAATATCTGTTGGCTGCAGCACACCAAGCAGTTTCATCACCATCCTCCACCTGCTTCTTAACAGTAATATCACTACATGGCAATGGCCACCATCTCCCTCATCCCTTGTCCATGCAAGTTGGCATCAACAAACAGCATTACCATATCATCATGCCATTTGTAGTCATGTCTCTGAGGGGTTATCAATTCATACATATTTATTTTAGGCTGACTGCTATTTCATCTGCTTTGTTACAAAATATATGTGCATTCAAATTCAGAGTGGTCAAATCTTATCTTTTTTGCTATTTTCATAATCTCACACACTATTGGTTGTTCTGCCTTTAGGTTTAGTCATTCTATTCTCTACCACCAACTGAAGTAATTTCCTTGAAATTATATTCTTTGTTTCTTTCCTAGTTGGGATGTGAGCATTGCTAAATGGGCCAGCCCTTGTCGTCCATCCACAGTTGTCTGAGAGAAAACAATGTGAGCCACATGGGACCACTATGGATGCATCCACAGTGCTGTTAGGAAGGGCATTCTAGGATTTTGACATGGGGCAATGAAGAAATGGTTCAGTCAGGATGTTGTTTGGCTTCAATAGAAATCTGTGGGTCATGGTATTCCTGTACACCTGTGGCTTTATTCTTCCATTTTTAGAACAGCGAAATTCAGTTTAAATATTTTTATCTCCTGGAGGAAAACCATTTTGTTAATGGTATTGACTGTCTACAGTGTACCTGTGATAACGATCATTGTTGTTCTGAAGCAGTTAGTTCCTCTCTTCACCTAATGAAACAGGAAATGTTTGAGATGTCAACGACAGAATGCACAAATCTCAAAAAATATAACAGAAAGAAGCACTTACAAAGTTTGCTCCAGAGAATTACTTGAGATGGAATTGTTTCAAATTTGTACATGCAGGTAATCGCACTGAGAAGAGAGGGGATTCTGAATGAGTGTCCACTGTAACCAGGTAACATGTGATGTACAATTATTTCTTTTACAAAGTGAAGCAAAGATTGCCCATGGTTCAAAGTGAAAGATGCCACTTGTCTGCCTTATCTTAGAATTGCACATAGGTCTGATTCTTGGAGCAGAGACAGTTGGGAATCTGTGCCACACTCCCTTCTTCCTACCTGTCAGAATTAATCTACCACTCTCACCCAAATTCCACCTGTTTTCCATTGGGACATAGTGACCATAATACAATAAGCTTCAATCTGCAACTTGAGAGGGAGAGGGTACAATCAGAAGTGACAATATTTCTGTTGAATAAAGGGAACTATGGAGCTATGAGGGAGGAGCTGGCCAAAGTTCAATGGTGCAATACCTTAGCAGGGATGGCAGTGGAGGAACAATGGCGAATATTTCTGTGTATAATGCAGAAGATACAGGATCAGTTCATTCCAAAAAGGAAGAAATATTCTAGGAGGAGGCATGGGTGGCCATGGCTGATGAAGGAAGTTAAGGAACATATAAAGTTAAAAGAGAAAAAGTATAAGATAGCAAAGATAAGTGGAAAATGGAGGACTGGGAAGCTTTTAAAGAACAACAGAGGATTACTAAGAAGGAAATATGCGGAGAAAAAATGAGGTACGAAGGTAAACTGGCCAAAAATATAAAGGAGGATAGTAAAACCTTTTTTAGGTATGTGAAAGGCAAAAAAATGGTTAAGACTAAACTTGGGCCCTTGAAGACAGAAACAAGGGAATATATTGCAGGGAACAAAGAAATGGCAGAAGAATTGAATTGGTTCTTCAGATCTGTGTTCACTGGGGAAGACACAAACAATTTCCCAGAGGTAACAGTGGCTGAAGGACCTGAACTGAAGGGAATTTATATTTGCCGTGAATTGGTGTTGGAGAGACTGTTAGGTCTGAAGGTTGATAAGTTCCTGTGGCCTGATGCTCTACATCCCAGGGTACTGAAGGAGGTGGCTCGAGAAATCGTGGATGCGTTGGCTATTATTTTCCAGAGTTCGATAGATTCGGGATCTGTTCCTGCGGATTGGAGGGTGGCTAATGTTGTACCACATTTTAAGAGAGGTGGGAGAGAGAACGCAGGAAATTATAGACCAGTTAGTCTGACCTCAGTAGTGGGAAAGATGCTGGAGTTTATTATAAAGGATGAAATTACGACACATCTGGATAGTAGTAACAGGATAGGTCAGAGTCAGCATGGATTTATGAAGGAGAAATCATGCTTGACTAATCTTCTGGAATTTTTTGAGGATGTAACTCTGAAGATGGACGAGGGAGATCCAGTAGATGTAGTGTACCTGGACTTTCAGAAAGCTTTCGATAAAGTCCCACATAGGAGGTTAGTGAGCAAATTTAGGGTGCATGGTATTGGGGGCAAGGTACTAACTTGGATTGAAAGTTGGTTGGCTGATAGGAAACAAAGAGTAGTAATAAACGGCTCCATTTCAGAATGGCAGGCAGTGATCAGTGGGGTACCGCAGGGATCAGTGCTGGGACCGCATATTTTTACAATATATGTTAATGATATAGAAGATGGTATTAGTAATAACATTAGCAAATTTGTTGATGATACTAAGCTGGGTGGCAGGGTGAAATGTGAGGAGAATGTTAGGAGATTACAGGGTGACCTGGACAGGTTAGGTGAGGGGTCAGATGCATGGCAGATGCAGTTTAATGTGGATAAATGTATGGTTATCCACTTTGGTGGCAAGAACAGGAAGGCAGATTACTACCTAAATGAAATCAATTTAGGTAAAGAGGCAGTACAAAGAAATTTGGGTGTTCTTGTACACCAGTCAATGAAGGTAAGCATGCAGGTACAGCAGGTAGTGAAGAAGGCTAATAGCATGCTGGCCTTCATAATGAGAGGGATTGAGTATAGAAGCAAAGAGGTTCTTCTACAGCTGTACAGAGCCCTGGTGAGACCACACCTGGGGTACTGTGTGCAGATCTGGTGTCCGAATTTGAGGAAAGACATTCTGGCTATTGAGGGAGTGCAGCATAGGTTCACGAGGTCAATTCCTGGAATGGTGGGACTACCTTATGCTGAAAGACTGGAGCGACTGGGCTTGGATACCCTTGAGTTTAGAAGACTGAGAGGGGATCTGGTTGAGACATATAAGATTATTAAAGGATTGGACTCTGGAGGCAGGAAACATGTTTCCGCTGATGGGTGAGTGCCGAACCAGAGGACACAGCTTAAAAATATGGGATAGACCATTTAGGACAGAGATGAGGAGAAATTTCTTCACCCAGAGAGTGATGGCTGTGTGGAATGCTCTGGGCAGTGGAGGCCCAGTCTCTTGATTCATTTAAGAAAGAGTTGGATCGAGCTCTCAAAGATAGTGGAATCAAGGGTTATGGAGATAAGGCAAGAACAGGATACTGATTAAAGATGATCAGCCATGATCATGATGAATGGTGTGCAGGCTCGAAGGGCAGAATGGCCTACTCCTGCAGCTATTGTCTATTGTCTATTTCATTGTGTGTGTGTGTGTGTGTGTGTGTGTGTGTGTTTGGGTTGGGGGGGGGGCTTGCAAGTCCATCTCCACAACATTGTATTACATTTTCTGGTGTTGAGTCAAGCCTTTATCTCCCTTTGAGCTCTCTCTGCTAAACTGCCCTGCTAAATTTCCCTGTGAAACCACAAAACACTCATGCAGCATCCAGTCAAACAGCTGATAGTCCATGCAGTAAGCCAAGTGCTGATTTCTATAATGGCAGTCCAGCAGGTGCTGCAATTATCATCAAGATTGCACATTTTAAAGACTTCAATTAATTTACAAGAGGTTCCAGTGGATTACTCCTATATTAAAATGGTTTTATGCTGATTATTGTGGGCAACAGATGTGCCAATCATCAGGTTCCTGATGAAGGGCTTATGCCCGAAATGTTGACTCTCCTACTCCTCAGATACTGCCTGACCTGCTGTGTTTCTCCAGGGGCATCCTTTCACCTTTGATTCTCCAGTATAGGCAGTCCTCACTTTCTCCCTGATCATTACCAAAACCTACCTTTCTAAATCATCAGTGATATGACTCATTTCCATTGATGTAAAAACAGTGCAACTCATCAAGATGGAAATACTAGATTGAGGAGTCATTCAAACTGCTCCACTGAATGGTATCTGTAGCTTTTGGTTGCTGACCTGTTATGCAGAGCCGGAAAACAAAATCACTAAACCTGAAGCAAAGGTGACAAAGAGTGTGGTGCTGGAAAACCACAGCCAGTCAGGCAGCATCGGAGGAGCAGGAGAATCAACACTTCGAGTATAAGCTCTTTATCAGGAATTTGCTCGAAATGTCGATTCTCCTGCTCCTCAGATGTTGCCCGACCTGCTGTGCTTTTCCAGCACCACACTCTTGACTCTGATCTCCAGCATCTGCAGTCCTCACTTCCTCCTCCCTGAAGCAAAGTGAGTTGAAGAAGGTTAATCTCTATCAGTTTGGGTATAGTGTAATTTAAGCTAGACTACCCACCATTTACTAGTGCAGCTGTATTTAAATCGATCTTCTAATGTGCTGCATATAGTGTAGAATATATATGTCTTTTATACAACAAAACACTCTTCCCTTGTTCTCTGTGTTATATACTGTAAAATAACCTACATACAAACCATGAGAATATTTGCATCCCATTTTTTTTCTAATTTCTGAAAAGACATCAGGGTTTGCAGCAGTTAATTTGCAAGGGATTATATACAAAATGTGTATATGAATGAAACCATTTTGCCTGCTAGTCTGGCCCACTGGTTATACTCCACTCACGTTTCCTTACATCTTTTTCCATTGAAGCCATCTACTGTCACAACCATCTATCCCTTCTCCCTCACAATCTTTCCTTTACTTTCTAGCTAATCTGGTCACTGGCTATCTTCAATGTATCATAATATATATGTAATATTTTTTCAATGTCTTTAATAATTTCACTTGCAATAGTAAACATAGAATGTTAGAAATTATCAGCGATACCACTTCATAAATGTTGAATCTATTTGTGTCAAATTCTTTTATCCAAAATGTTAATATGAGAGTCATTTACTATTTTAATTTAAATGTGTGACATTTCTCTCCTGATTGTACAGACAAACTGAGAATAGCAGCCAGAGGAAGTTACCTCCGTGTTGATGTAATCTTTAGACTCTGTCAGCTGCATAAAAAAAAAGCGACAGACCAGATGGAGGGATAAAAAAGGTTGAGTCCATGAAGAGATAATTTCTTTCAAATGTTATTTCTTTTCAAGTAGCTCATTTGTGTAAAGTATTCTGTTCTTGGGCAAATACGTTCACCACGCTTTAATGAATCTTTACCACTCCTAGCACAAAACTTGCTGTTGATGAATGAACAGGTTGGGTAAGGTTCGCTGGCATCATTGGTAAAATTAACAATTCTGTAATATGTTCATTCAAAACCAGGTTGTGCATTATATTTAAAATCTATGCAGATTGTTGCTGCATCTGCAGTTACTTAATTATGAGTTGCATCTCAGTTTCTCAATTGGATTGCATATGGTTCATTTTGAAAGTGTAATTTTCACACATCTCTCAACATTTCAATTGATAAATGTTTCTGTTGATTGGCTAGGAGTGATGCAATGATTTATAACAAGGTTCTAGCCTAATCAAGGAACCCATATGGCATTATAAATTGTAAAATTGATGCTTGTGTCCAATTTATAAATGGCATTGATTTAAATTGTCTTGAATGTGTTTGTGTGTATCTCTTAGGTGGGTGTCACAATATAGAATTTTACTTGTGGTTTTGTGGAAATAAAGACCAGATGCTGTGAGGTTGGAAGCTAGAAACAGTTTACCACTATTACAAGAATAAGATGGTGCACGCTGCAAATGGATGTTTCAAGGTAATTAGCCAATTCTCATTTTTTGAAAACATGTTAGTTCAGCCATCATGCTGCGCTGGCAATATACAAACAGTGTCAAGCCATTCAGATTTTTTAGAATTCATTTGTTGACCCTTGAGAAGGTGATGCTCAGCTGCCTTGTTGAACCTCTATAGTCCAGTGTTGTAAGTAGACCTACAATGCCTTCAGGGAAGGAATTCCAGGGTTTTAACCCTGCGACAATGAAGAAATGATGACATATTTCCAAGGCAGGATGGTGGGTCTTTTCAGCGGGAACTTGCGGGTTGTAATGTTTCCGTATATCTGCTGCCCTTGTCCTTCTAGTTGGTATTGGTTGTGGGTTTGGAAGGTGCTGTCCAAGGATCTTTGGAAAATTTCTGCAGTGCATCTTGCAGCTAAGCACATACTGCTGCTACTGAGTGTTAGCGATAGAGTGACTGAATGTTTGTGGATGTGGTGGCATCCTGTGGGCTGCTTTTTCCTGAATGGTGTTAAATGTCTTGAGCGCTTTTGAAGCTGCACTCATTCAGGCAAGTAGGGAGCATTCCATCACACACCTTGTACCTTGTAGGTATTTGACAAGCTTTGGGGAATTACTTGCTGCAGTGTTCCTGACCTCTGACCTGCTCTTGTAGTTACTGTATCTATATGGTGAGTCCAGTTCAGTTTCTGGTCAATGGTTAATCCCCCAGGATGTTGATAGTGGGGGGATTCAGTGATGGTTACAAGGGGTGGTGTTTAGATTGTGTTTTTTTTAATTGAAGATAGAGCAGGAGTGTCTCTTATTGGTATGGGCAAGTTCTGCAGAACACTGCATTTGGCCAATGGAAATTTTCAAAACTGAGTTCGACAGACTTTTATTGGGAAAGTTCTATAAAGGGCATGAATCAAAGATAGGTAAGGTGGATGAATGAAATTTAGATATCCATGATCTAATAAATTGATACTTGACGGGCTTAATGATCTACTCCGCTTTCTATTCTCACTTTTAATCGTTTACTTGTAGGAAGCTGTTCATTTCAAATGCATTTCATTAACATTGTTGATTGTGCTTCTGGATTGCATCTAATTATATTTTAATCAGCTACCTTGAATACTTAAAATCTGCCAGTTCATTTCCAGATTCCAAAGTTGTGACTACATGGAGTTGGTGCAGTCTGGTATTCTGATGTTAAAAAGAGGAAGAGAACATTAGAGAAGGGAAGTCCTTTGACATTACAGTAGCCCATGAAGGCTCTTAGCTGAATGATGCAGCAGTCTCATTGCTCTATAGCTGCTGGGTTAACCAACTTGCAAGTGGGCCAAGGCCAGCCACTATTCCTGGCAATGTGTGGATTTCCTAACCCCACTCCACTTCAAATTTCTGCAAATGGTAGGGAATGGATTCTGGCTTGAAATTTTTCATATTATTTTTCCAGCCTTCACTTTGAAATATCTGTTTTTGGAGTTTAACGCTACTCTCAGTCCAACTAGTTCACACTAAGCAATCTTCAATTTGATTATGAAGATAGGCAGTGACTTGAACTCTTCACAAAGGTACTACATTTCCGATCAAAGGTGTTGGACACATTTTCTCATGAATAAATATCACAGAAACTGACAGGACAGTGGGAAGATATAAATGTAATCCTTGACTTGCTATTGGAAAATAAATTCCATGTCCTTGTTTTAGTGTTGCATTTATTCTCAACATCTGTTGAAACTTGTCATCGCACACTTTTAACCCTGTAGCTTTCAATGAATATTTTAGGTAGTTTGCTCTTATTTTGAAACCTTGGCCTACAATTCATCTCCAAGTTCATAGAAAGTTCTTTTTGAATTTATTCTTTCATGAGATGTGGGTATCACTGGCAATACCAGCATCCTAATTGCCTTTGAACTGAATGACTTTCTCATGAATTTCTGTGGAGAGTTCAGAGTCAGCCGCTTTGCTATGGGTTTGGAATCACATTCAGGCCAGATCAGGTATGTTTGGTGGATTGACTTCCCTGAAGGACATTAGTGAACCAGGTAGACTTTATAATTAATAATGGTTTCATGGCCACCATTACTGAGACTAGCTGTTCATTCCAGATTTATTGTTACATAGTGGGATTTCAATGGGACATTAATATGGGTGTCAGAATGGCGAGCACATTGACAAGGCCAGCATCTCCCTGTGTCATGTTGTATATCATAACGCAAGGACACAGTCAATCCAATATGTGGATTACTACAGATAGAATAATTATTCATCGTGTAGTTCATACAGGGCTTGAAAAGCAAGCAGCTTTTGGATAGCAAGAGGCAGGTAAAGAAAACATCAAAATTCTTCTGGAATAGGCTCAATTTTTTTAAATGTAATCCCAGTTTCAGCCATGTTTGAATGTAGCTGCAATCTGCAGCTCACCACATGGTCATCCTGTTACAACTCAGCAGATGTGCTGGAATGGATGGCAGATTGAGTCAGGAAGTAGGGAGGCAGTGCCCAGCATTTTTGATGGATCTGCAGCAATCATATAAATAAATAAGCTATCAGTGATTCTTTTCAGGCAAACTGCATAAGACATGCCTTAGGCACCCTACAAGGCAGCCAGGATTCCCCTGTCAGGTCACCCATAAGGTGACAAATGACAACTGAAAAGTGACACCATCTTGTTTACAGGATATGTGAGGCAGTCACTGAAAGAGAAACTATTTGATAAGAACCTTCAAATAAACTTACATCAAAACTTGTTCTTGGAATGTAGACAACACTGGAAAGATTAGCAATTATTGTCAATCCCTACCTATCTTAAAAACCTTGAACGATGCACTAATATTGATTTGATAGAACTGACTGAATCACAACACCATGATACAAGGGCCATTAAGAAACAAACACTTTAATAAAAGATAAGTAAAAATTAGTCTGCCTCTGGTAATATAACTGCCCATTTAACACAAATGGTTAGTTTAGCATTAATTCTACTTTAAATGGGATGACTACAAATTTGCATTTTGGATAGTTAATTAATTACCGGGGAGAAAAATTGCCATTTGAAGAGAAAGAAGCCAATGAGCTGATTATTAAGTGGCTGATCCAACTAAAATAACTCAACCAGCTATTTAGTATAACAAAATGTCAAAAAATGTGCTCATGTTGTAAGTCAAAATTGTGTTCGATTAAATAATGCTTACATGAACAAAATCTTCAACTCATTATATTGAGAATAGCAGTAGCTTAAATGAACAGATTATCCACTTAAGTAAGAGATGTCTTTAACAGAAGCAAGGAGGAAACAAATCCTAAAGTTGAGCTATATCTTTCTAGTTTAATTTACTACCACAGAAGAAACAATTTGACGCTAACAATGTAGTAATGTCCCTTTTTCACCTCAGCAAATATTCTGTTCATTGATATATGCTAGCACTTGCATGGAGCCTTTAATAATACACTTAGCAATTGCCTTGAATGGGCAAATTAAAGCAATCAAGAGTCATATTCCATTACATTAAACTATTAGACAGTTTCACAGGAAGTGACTACCTTATTGTTAATGATGTTTTTTAACTGTTCATTTTCCAAATAATTACACAACCATGGTTCACTTCCTTGATGGAGCTCTAAAAGTGGTGGTTGTTATTCACAGCAAGAATGTTGTGAAATGTGCATCCAGACGGAATGTCTTCCTGTACAGATACTCAGATGATCGCTGCTAGTGGGAACCACCTGATTCAGTAACTGATAATCTGTTTATTCAACCCAACTAGAGACATAGAGTTGTACAGCACGGAAACAGACTTTTTAGTCCAACCTATTCTCACCAACCAGGCATTCCATCTGACCTAGTCCTAATTGCCGGTATTTGGCCCCTATCACTCTAAACTCTTGTTATTCATATACACATCCAAATGCCTTTAGTCCACGCCTTCATTCATGTTCCACTTGAACCGCTTCCAATTTTTATTAGTCCAAATCTATCATTGGACCCCAGTTCTCTTCTTCATCAAATCTTTATCTGGTTTTCCATGAATGAACCTGGACTATGTGCTTCAACCCTGTGCATTGCTGGCTGTGAAGTCCTAAGTATCTTTGTGCTTCTGCAAGGCTTCCCCTGAAAATAGTTTGATCCCATAAATTTTAAATTTGTCTGCAATCATTGATATCACATCTCAGATGTCTATGCCAGTTATCCTGTAGGATACTATGATGCTTATAGTCTTTATGTCAAGTGAATTGGCCATGCTAAATTGTCCATAGTGTTCAGGGTCATGTAGGTTAGGTGCATTAGTCAGGGGTGAATGTAGAGTGATAGGGAAAGGGGAATGGGTCCGAGTGGGTTACTCTTCAGAGGGTCGCTGTGGACTTGTTGGCTCAAATGGCCTGTTACCACAGAGTAGGCATTCTATGATTTAACTTTTGTTCCTACTATGTTTCATGAGCTGGATGCTTTACAAGGATGGTTACTGGCAGACAAGGGCTTTCCTCTTATGACTCTGTTATATGGAGTGTAAATACAAGGGATCCCATCGTTTTACCAGTGTTACAGACCAGGCTAGACCCCGTCAAAATATTTTCAGAAGGTAGCCTAGACCCTACCTTTTTTTGTTATCTTAAAGGCAGATGTGAAGTGGATAGTCCAGGTATGATGTAGCTCATCAAACCACTCAGCTTTAAGCAAAACAGAAATGATTTAAAGACTACAGTTGAAGTACAAACAAAATAAAATGGAATTTAGACTAACTTAACTACTGGAAAGCTTAATGACCTGATACAGCAACTTAACTAAGGAGCTATTCCAATCCAGTAACATTCCATAAACACACCCCTTTGCAGAAAAGTAAATTGAAACACAGATACTTACAGGCAGTAGGGAACAACTTGAGATTTCATAGTGAAAGTCACTCAGGAATTTTCTACTGAAGCTTGCAAACTTTCCTGGATTCCGGCATCTTCTGATTGCACAACCAAACCAAACCAGACAAAAACCTGAACTAGGAAAACTGTCCATTGTCCTGCCATTGTAAAAGTAGCTCAAAAATCACCCTACACCAGGTTACAGTCCAGCAGGTTTAATTGCAAGTACTAGCTTTCAGAGTGCTGCTCCTTCATCAGGTAGCTGTGGAGCAGGATCATGAGACACAGAATTTATGGCAAAAGATTACAGTATTATGTAACTGATATGATATATTGAACATACCTAGATTTCTGTTAAGTCTTTCATCTTTTTGAACGGGTTGCAGGTTTCAGTTCATTTATATGTTAATTGTGATCTTTTGCTATAAATTCTGTGTCTTATAATCCTGCTCCACAGCTACCCGATGAAGGAGCAGTGTTCTGAAAGCTAGTACTTCCAAAAGAGCCTTTCAGATTATAAACTGATGTTGTGTGATATTTAACTTTGTCCACCCCAGTCCAACACCAGCTCCTCCACATCATTGTTAAACGAGACTCTTCCTAGACACTTCAGCACCAAACCTTCCTGCAAAAAAAAACTAAGAACCAAATAATCTTGTTAAAGTGACAGCATCATCACACCAGGGACATGTTAGAACTGATGATAAGTCTCCTGAAGATGAGGTTCCACTTGGATCAGTCTACGCAGTGCCTGGCAGAACATACTGGGACAAAGTCAGGTACATAATCCTAGCTCACCATCCTCTGCAACGGAATATGATGAATGTTGACAAGGTGGGAAAGCAGGAACAGTCTTCTGTCACAAGAAATATAATCCTCTGCATGATTGAGTGCTTCAGCTTTCAGCATTAGGAATGAGACAAGATGTAACTGGCATCCAGTTATAGTTAAAGAGAGTTTGGTATGATAATCATTCACTTTCTGTTAAGTTGTTTCTTGAAAGACAAGCAATCAATTTCTCTTATGAGAAGTAAACGTAGTTTGTGTATTTTTTTTTGTTCAGTTTTACTGTTGCTGACTGAAAAGTGATTGGTTTGAAGTATTTCTAGGCAGTCCTATAATGGTCCTATTGTGAACAAAGAGAGGATGCATGTCCACATAGAGCATTGATGAAAGAGTAAAAATGATGTAGAGAGGGATATAAGGTGGAAATAACTATGTGTGGCTTGCTACTTGACCAGTGATAGGTGTAGGAATATACACTGGTAGGTGGAAGAAGGTATCAGCTGTGATTTGGCATGCCACCTACATGCCCTGAGAAGCATTCCTTTGTGAATGTAGTCCTACATACTGCACAATGAAGAGCAACTCCAGACTGCCAATACTTGATTGGGTGCACAGAGCAGATTCAAAGATGGCACTGGGGCAAGTGATCCCAGGTATCTCAGCAATGATAAACATTTCTGCTTATGGTCAGTGGGAGAGTCAGGCTGGCCTCAGATAATTGGAATACCATAAGGGTATGTCTACAGAGACTGAGGCAAGTTTGGAACAAACTTTTAAAAAGTTCACTAAGCCTTACAAAGAGGAACACTCCATGAAAGTCAAAAAGATATTTTGCCAAATTCAGGAAAGATGCCACTCACACTATTTCTTGAGTGATCCCTTGCCTTTTTTCCATCCCCAAATCATCATCTCACACTTTTCTGATTGAATTCCATTTGACACTTTCCTATCAATATGACCAGTTCATGGAAATCTTCTCACAATCTACAATGATCTTCCTCACTATTCACAACACATTCAATTGTTGCATTGTTTTCAACTTCTTAATTGTAGCCCACATTTTTAAGTCAAAGTAATTGAAATAACCTCACAGAGCAAGGAACTTAGAACTCTACCATGCAGAACCATCTGTCAACCATTATCCTTGCTTCTTGCCAATGAGCCAATTTTGCATACAACCTGACACTTTCCATTAAATCCTAGGATCTTCTACTTTTCTTACTGTTCAGATGAGACATTGTCAAAAACCTTGATGCAGTCCAGGAAAATTACAACATTATTTTTATCTGTTTATTATCATTTTTGTTTTGGAGCTGTGAACTGGGAGCTGGGAGCTTAAAGATGACTTTTGGGGTGTGGCTAGCAGCTTGTGTTCAAAGATAAACAGACCAGCAACCATTCATTTTTTTTGTATGGTCAGACCTGAAAGTTAATTGCATATTGGTTCATGATCTAAAGATTCTGCAGGTGCTTCTTCACTGGGAAGAGCATTATGTTGAAATAGATAACAGAAGTTTGCTGTTAACAAGGTCAGTGCCAGGGAGTTGGTTCCAGCAAGTCTGGAAATGATGTTCTGCTCAAGCATACAGGAGATAATGAATGACAACTGACACCTTGTGGAATGGATGGTCAGTCTGCCAGGAAATGGTTAGAGTTTGAATTGGGTTTTGGGCTGACTGTGTTTCTATGAAAAGGAACCTGCATAGTGATTTGAAAGCTCTCTTCCTAACCTCCTGTGCCAACTCTTGGAAGTTCAGAGAACAGAAAACTAAGTTATGTGTAACTACATTTATCTGAGTGAATTATAGAAGTGATCCTGATCGACATCTTCAGAAATCAACCAAATAACCATAATTTGTTCTTGTAGAAAAATATATTGTGAAATTTACTTACCTAATTTGACCAGTTTTAAGTTTTTAAAATTTTTTTTTCCATTAACAGTGTTTGTTTATCAGTCTTTTGTGTGAATTGGGGTGAAAACCCAAGCTTTTGAGTTTATAAAATAGACCAATTAGATTACTTTGCTGTTTAGTTATGCTCTACTAACCTGAACCCTAACCTGTTAGTAAATTGCTGAATCTTCTGATAATGATGCAAATCAATGTCTGGGCTTGGCTCTTTGTAGAGTGAGGGACTGATTATTCAGGAGACTGCTTAGGAATCATTGGAGTCAGTTGTGAGGGTCTTCGTAGGCTTTAGTTTCACTATGTTACAAACTCAGAGGTTGAAAAGCTGATTTGGTTTGCCTGTTTATCTCCGTGACATTGCCCTCACTTGTTGTCTTACTCATGTGGAGGTAAATGATCCAGTGGCACTATTTTGAAGGAGAATTTTCCCTGGTGTCCTTGCAAATATTTATCTCTCCATTAAAAAGGCAGAAACAGATAATCTCATTGTCATTTCACTGTTCGAGAGTTTTCTGCATGGAAATTGTCTGTGGAGGTCACAGTGACTATACTTCATAACTGCTTATTGATCTGTAAAGAGCTTTGCAACATCTTGTGGCCATGAAAAGCACTATATAAATCAAGTCCTTTTCTGTTTTAGCAAATGCTTCACATTTCTCTTTAACCACCAAATCTGAATCACTTTCCCTCCCCACTTCCTCGTTCACTTTATGTATTCCTAAATCATCTTCAAGTTTTCCTTGATTTCATTTTCTGACATATTGCATGTCTTCTCAATGCCTTCCAGATTTGTTTTTACATTCACTCCCACGCCTTCTTTACTTGAGGATCTCTGAAGAAACCTGTTCCTGGTTTCTGAATTTCTTTTTGCCTCAACTTATGTTGTTTGCTCCTTGACAGTGAGTGGGAAGAGGGATCTAGATTTTGGACACCAGAAAGCATCTTGATTATTCTTGCCCACCTGTCTGAGCTGCTGCACACTCTGTCTTGCAGTCTCACTGTGGACCCAATATCTAATTTCCAGGATGCATGCTGTTTCAATACGTAAGCTAATGTTTGCAAGAGTGAAAGCAAGTGACGATGCTATGTCTTAATGATCTTCCGTATTCTGTGTTGCTGCGTATAAGCCAAGGACTCGACTGACACCACAAGACCAGCATCCATGAAAAACATAATCTGCAAGATACTAGTATATGGGTGGGACTCTGTTACTAGAAGTTATCAGTTTGTTGGTGAAGTAAATCTGTTTGAGATTTTTCAAACAAATTGAACCTAAGCTATTTCTCAATCCAGCATCAGAATAGTAAATCTGAGTTAAGAAAGAAAACACAAGATTAGAATTGCCCTGCCTTCTAGTTGTTTGACTGTGCCTCTTGTTTATCTGAGAGAAGGAAAAGCAAAAGGGCAAGGTTGTGATGATGTCAGGTGGGTTATGAGATGCTTGGTAACCCCACCTGCAATCTGTAAATTTAAAGAGATTGTTGGATGAGGGTAATGTTCAATATGAGAACAATGGGCATTGACATCATCAATGGTTTGAAATGAATCACTGGCTATGGGTGCAACGTTGTTACTTTCAGTCATGCACAGCGCCATCTCCATCCTGGGGGTAATCACATTCTGGGTAGTCTGTCTCATGCCAGTTAGTTCCTGCCTTCTACATTTTATGTCACCTTGTCCTGAAAAGGTGTGGGGAGTCTATCTTGAGTGTGGGAATCTCCATTTGGGTGATGTGGCTGTCATTGTTGACTAGATGGTAGGGTATGACACCTACCCAATGTGATTATGAGGCTTGCAGCAGTGCCAAATGTGTTAGTTTGAGGTGAATCATATGAAGGTCAAGTCTGAGTCTTGATAAGTTGGTCATGTTGTGTTATATCTTGCAGTCTATGTGTCAGTATAATTTTCAGTCATGTTCCTGACATTTTCACCTCATCATGTCAGATGATTGAAGCTATAAAGATCTCAGCTACCATCTTAACCTGAATCACTTGAAGCATGATATACTCACAAAAAAATTCTCTTCTGCTGTAGGCAAACAGTTTAATACTAGCCCAGACATTTATGTACCTCTGTAATAATTGTATCTAATAGCCAGTTGTAATGAACGTATATTGGTTATTTCAATATATATATCTATACCTAATTTCTGATGAGATGAGAGATAAAACAAGTATTCCTATTAAAGATAAACATCAGGTAAAGACATCCTGCTGAAAATACAAGTGCACATAATGTGAGTTATAGGTGTCTGTTCATAGTGTTATGGCCAGACCACTCAAAACATTCTTAAGCAGGCAGCTCAGGCCATAAATTTGCAATTTGTTTCAGTAAGTATACAGTGAAAATTACCTGGAATAAGCTAGCTAAGTTGACTCCTATATTTTAAAACTGAGAAAAAAAAATCATTCACAAAATTACACAATGTAACACAAAGAACAGAACAAAGAACCCCTACAGAACTCAATCTATCCAGCTAGAATTAATTATGCTGTTCCGAAGATACACAACAGTCCCAGTAAGCAAACTCCCTTTAAAAACCATTATAAATGGAACACATGCTTACAGGTTGAAGTTAAAGGGCAGAAAAGAGAGAAAGTTTCCACACAGCTCCCTGTTGAACTTCACACCAGCTCAAGACTGAAGTAAAAACTGCTCAGCTCAGCTAAAGAGCTGACCACCCCCCTTTCATGATACAGGTCACTTCGAAACCATGACCACTTTGGCCTGAAGTATTGTCTGTTTACATATAAAGAAGTAGTTTCTCAAAATCCTTTTCATCTCTGTAGCAAACCAGACTGATCATCTCCTTGAACCAATGAACACCTTTTAGAAAAAAAGGGACTAGCTTTGTGAAAATAGAGTCATGGAGTCATACAGCACGGAAACAGACCCTTTGGTCCCACCAGTCCAAGCTAAGCATAATCCCAAACTAAATTATTCCCTCCTGCCTGCTCTTACCCTATATCCTTCCAAACCATTCCTATTCATATATTTCTCTAAGTTTTTTTTAAAGCATTGTAAATGCGCCCACATCCATCATTTGATCAGGAAATTCGTTCTATACATAGACCACCTTCTGTGTAAACATTTTGTCTCTCATATCTTCTTTAAATCTCTTTTCTCTCACCTTAAAAATATGACTCATAGTCTTGAAATCCCATTGGAGGGAAAGACACCTACCATTACCTCTATCTAAACCGCTCGTGATTTTGTAAAGCTCTACAGAGTTACCTCACAACCTCCTACACTCCAGTGAAAAAGTGTCAGCCTATCCAGCCTTTCTTTATAACTCAAACCTTCTATACCTGGCAGCATCCTGGTAATTCTCTTCTGAACCCTCTCTGGCTCAAATATCCTTCCTATGACAGGGCAACCAGAAGTGGACACAGTACTCCAGAAGAGGCTTCACCAGTGTATTGTACAAACTGAACATGATGTTTCAGCTCCTATACTCAAAGGGCTGAGCGATGCCAGGGGCAAAGAATGCACTTGGTGGGATGTGACATTCGAAGTTGCATTCACTGGCTTTGATCACATGTGTGAGGAAATTGAACTTATCTAGTGTTGTATCAATCTTCTCAGGGCTTAAAAATGTGTTGCTGGAAAAACGCAGCAGGTCAGGCAACATCAAAGGAGAAGGAGAATCGATGTTTCGGGCATAAGCCCTTCTTATGCCTGAAACGTCAATTCTCCATCTCCTTTGATGCTGCCTGACCTGCTGTGCTTTTCCAGCAACACATTTTTAAGCTCTGATCCCAGCATCTGCAGTCCTCACTTCCTCAACCTTCTCAGGGCTTGATTCCCAGCACTGTATGGTTAACCTACTACCTTTCAACTGAGTGCCTGGGCGATTTCTACAAAACTTTCTCCACTCTTCACCCCCATTCCCCATCCCTTTCACTTTTCCAGCTCCTCCACCCAGGTTCTACAGCACAGCATCTGATAGACCTCGAAGGCTTGTTGTGGGAAAATGTTTGCCGAATAAATTTCCTTCCTGCAGACCTCAAGCACAGTCTCCAGACACAATGAACTTCCCCTTTCAGAGATGCAGACTTTCTTTAAAGTGTGCACAAGGGCTTTAAATTATCCTACCATGTGTGGATTTTGGTACCCAATGAATTACAGTCAATTAGTAACATGGTTTTATTGAACATACACAGAAATCGTTCCAATGAGCAAGAAACTCAATGTTAGTTGATGCTTCCCCTCCCCTTCATCAAATCGGGATACACTTTTCAACCCCAACTTTTTCAGGGTGGTATCCAATTCATTGATGGCATTGTAAAAGGCAAAGTCAGCATGGAACTACTCTCTCATTGGGAAGTGATAACTGGTGATTGTTTAACCTGATGGTCACCACATGTCAGGCAAGAGGAGAGGTTCAGAAGGAGAGTCTTTCATGGTAACCTTAGCCAGTGTAGGAATTGAACCTACACTATTGGTATCACTCTGTATCAGATGTCAGTGATCCAGTCAACTGAGATAACTAACCTTGATGCCACAGATAACCTTTATCCAATATATTGTGGTAGATTGAGTGAGATGGCAAAACTGCCGGAAATATTGTTAATTACTAGTCAGTGTGAGGTTATTTATTTTTGTGATAAAAGGAATAGGTCTAAGTAATCTGTTAATTGGTAGAAAACTGGTTTTACTAGAGATCCAATTAGAATTGGAACTCCAAATATACAGATTGCTAAAGCACAATGGTCAAGTACAAAGAATAAGGCTAATGGGATATAAAGGCAAAGATATTTTTCTCTGCCTATGCAAAGCCCAGGAGTACTGTGTCGAGTCCTGGGACAGGACATATTGATTGTGGAAGGAATTCAATGCAGCTGGTCTGGAATGCCACTAAGATACCAACATTGAATTGCAAGGAAAGATTGTATAAACGAGATTTGTATTCCCTGTCATATAAAAACATTAAGGTGCAATTAGATGGAAGATTTCGTGCTCTGAAAGGAATTGATAGGGTAAAGCAATTTTTTTTTCTGCTGCTTATGGAGTCTCGGGCAAAGGGACATATCATAAAGTCAGAGTCAAGCCATTCTTAAGAGAATTTAAGTAAAATATTGTTTAGAATAGGGAAATTGCAACCAGAGGAAATGGTTGAGACAAATAGTTTGATATTTCAAAAGAAAATAATAAGCAGGGAACAGAAGAGCTTGCTGGAAAGCTGAGGTGAGGTACGTGAACTGAAAGGGAAGTCATGTAGTATTTAAACACTGGCTCAGGCCAGTTGGATTAAAAAGCCTGTTTATATATTCTTCACAATTCAACATAATTTTTTAAGAAAAGACTGAAATTCTCTCCTATGAATGTCTGCAATTGTTATCTCAATCAATAGTTTTAAATTTCAGACCAATTTCTTCTTGTCAACCAGTTAGACACAGATCCACCCTGATCTCACAAAATTTGTGAACAAGCAAAGGGCATGATTGGCCAACTCTTACACTCCTATATATGCCGTTACTGATGACTCTATTACATAATGTATAAAGTATAAGCTGATAAAAATAAGGTGCACAAAAGCATGAAATTTTGGTTAATGTGAGGAAAGACTTACAAATCCTCCTAAAGAATAATATTTTTAAATGAGAAGACTACATTGCTTTTCATCCGATCAATACATATGTTTTTACACCCCATAATGTCTGAAGCTTGATCATCGCAAATTTCTGTGATGCTTCAATCACATTTCGTGAAATTTTAAAAGAGGCCAAATTCTTTCAGATTAGCAAGAATGCTCGGGCGATCTTGACTGTACGGGGATTTTAACACTGGTACACCACAGTTCCATGATTAATCTTCCCCAGTCATGAAGAGTTGGGCATTCTCCCACAACCCTCCAAAATAACTGCTAGAACTATTCTGCTATAACAAGTGTTTCATTAACACAAATTCACTATAACACGATTGACGAATTGGGGACACTCTTTCTAAAGCATGAAGTTTTAAAGCGTGTATTGGTTATAATGTGCTTCCAGCCCTATTAGTTTCAAAGGTGCTGCTATTATGTGATTTTCTTATAACGTGGGATTGCACACAAATGGAACTACCACGTTATAGCAGAACTGACAGCACAGTCAAATTAAAACATGAAACATAAATGCACATCAACAAACTTTTCCACAGTTATGTTGACATATTGATCACACCACGCTTATTTTGAAGAAAACAGATATCCAGTCCATTCTCATGCTGAAGATATAAAGGTCATATAAAACATTGTCGGAACTGAATCTGAAGAGGAACATAGTGCTGGAAACTTTTGTCCACATGAAGAGGAAGGTCTGCAAATAAAGGCAGGCAGGAGCAGCTGTGGGAGGTACGATTTCATTTCCCACTGTGCGGTGCAGAGCTCTGAGACATAGCAGTCAGGATTAGTAGCTAATGAACTCTGTTGATTTTGATAGGCTTGCTAGCAGTCCCATGGTTCAACTTGCAAATGAAGCAAAAGTTCTCTTCTCTGATCATTTGCAAGGGTGCCACAAGAGATGTCTCAATGCTTGTCAAGTATTCGGCCTTGGTATAGGAAAGAACCCTTCCTGCACATGTTGAGAACAGATTGTTTAGCATGACTCTGGGGATAATTTCCTTTGAGCAATTGCAAAGATCCTTCAGAAACATCATAGCCATAATTATCTTCCTTAATTTGGACCATTCCGAAAGAATTATTACACAGGGTTAAGAACATCAGTTTGCAAATCAATTCCCATGCACAGGAAGCAATATAACATTGGAACAAAGTGATTTAATATTAACTGTTCTCATTTCACTGGTACTGAATCACCAGAAATTTGGGACACAAAACCTTATTAGAGTGAAAGTTTTGCAAAATTCTCAGTAAAGTAAAAGCAAAGCTTTCCATTTTGTGATTACAAAATTGAGGTCAACTGCAGAAATCTTTGCCTCTAAAAGCACGAACTATGTACCAAGAATAACATATTGTCAACATCTGAAGAACAAAAAGGCAGGCTACGCTGCATGTCCTGCTTTGGCACTGGCTCAGACAAAAAGTGCAAATCCAAACCATGTACTTTTTACAGGTACTGACCCGTCTATAGATTATTGCTGAATTTCATGTCAGATTTTTAGATTTTTTTCTAAGATGTAATCATGGAACAGGGAATGACGGTGAATCTGACCACAAGTACTGAAATATTCTGAGGTTTCATTCTGTACAAAGTAGGTGCCTTACTGGAAGTGCTTCTAGCATTCATGTTGTAGGTGACGCAAAGACCAGATGTGTGACCTACTCAGTGACTGTAAAGTGGGGAATAGATAACACAGTTCTGCTAGTAATAGCCTGATGGATGCCTTGGGGATGATCTTTTCAGAGTTGAGGGGACTTTGAAAGTTTACAGCAAGACCATCCACTACATTAGCTCCACCCATTCTACTGATGTCACACACAACCTGTGAGTGGCGACAAGAGGTTTGACTCTAATTTACAGACAAAACAGGTATCTGTGCTCAAAAAACAAAAAAAAACTGCTGATGCTGGAAATCAGAACTCCTGATGAAGAGTCACTGGACTTGAAATGTTAACTCTGTTTTCTCTCCATATATGCTGCTAGACCTGCTGAACTTTTCCAGCAATTTCTATTTTCTTTCAATCTGTGCCATCTTCCTAAGGCCTGAGTAATTATGTCTAATTCTGTGCAGCTGTGATTATTACCATCATGCAATAAACCTCCTTGCTATAAAAGCACAGTACCTCAGATACAACACTGTGTATATCTTCTACCGCTCATCGGCCCAAGAGAGGTGATTCATGGCTGTGAACTACCTTAGGCAACATTTGCCAAGTACCACATATTGGTGAGAGGACTAAATACCATGAGTTTCCCCCAGTGATCAGCCGGGAAAAGACCACATGGTTGTAATAGTTCAAATGAGGCAGTGACCATGACTACGAATCCAGAAGCCCAGAAGAAAACACAATGCCAGGCATCATTTTCAACATTTCATTTCCCTTTCAAACACAACCTAGGATGAGGAGGTATGCAGCATTTCCATTGTTATCTGAGAGGTGAATGGCAATCACTGTTCTTCCATAGCTCCCTGAAGTGTCTAGGCCATAGTTGTTTCACTATCGTTGTTTAGATGGAAAACACCTCAAAATGGGAACTGCCCATCAGCATACCTTTCTTTTAAATACCAGCAATTTTAGTTTCCACAATTGTGAGAATATGTAAACCTGAACTATTACCCATTGACTATCCATCACTTATGTCAGCTTTCAATTTCACATATAAATTGTATTTATATCTATTCACTTTTTATCCATCTATCAAGATCAGAGAAACAGAATTTTCAATCTTGAAAAGGGTAAGCCATGTCATGTGATTATGCAGCATGTTATGATACAGCAAACTCTCCAGTTTACTGTTTCTGAGCACGACAGAATGTGAAAATGATTAAGCGTGTTATAGAGTGCTAAGCAATAAGGTCAGGATTTCTGTTTCTCATGGGTCCAGAGGTAACTTCTGACTTCTTACACTGTTTGAAAATGTCACCCTTCCAAATTGGTTGGGTCAGATAGAGAGCCTAACCTTCAACTTTCAGATTTTCAATCAGAGAATAGACCCACATCTGAAAATATTACTAATTTTCCTTGGAATGACCAATGAATGACAAAAGAGCATGTGCATATTCAATTAAAGATGGCAGGTGGGCTGCTAATACTAGAAAGACACCAACCAGCATTGGAAGAGAGACAATCTGCTGATGCAGGTTAGGGAGAAACAGAATACCTCAAGAGAATTTTTGAAAGTAAAATGGTCACAACTGTCACTGGTGATGGTGTTCTCCTCCACTGAATAACCTACAGTTTCAGCATTCTGTACCAGCACCTGCAGTGGAAGGCCTTTGTGTTATTTTGGATTGTTCACCCCTACCCTTTCCCAGTCAGCCAAAAGATGGCTACCTCCTTTCAGCAGCCATATTTAGTCACTATGGGGCTCCTGCCGCTGAACAGTAAATTCTTAACTTGCTTCGTATGGCTACCCACCACTTGGGAGCAGACAACCATTACCACTTATTTCTTGACCTTCTTGAAAGTGGCCCAGAGACAGAGACAGGGCTGAACAAGACACTTGTTAGACCTCAGCTGGAACATTGTGTGCAGTGCTTGGCACCACATAGTAGGAAGGATGTGAACGCATTGGAGAGAGTGCAAAAACAATTTACAAGAATGATTCACGGGATGAGGAACTTCGGTTATGAGGATAGATTGAACAAGTTAGGACTGTTCCTTTATGGTGAAGAAGGCAAAGGAGAGATCTGATAGATGTTTTCAAAATCATGAATGGACTGGGGACAGTAGATAAGGATAAATTATTTCCGCTCGTAAAAGGAACAAGAGCAAAAGGAAATAGATTTAAAGCAATTTGCAAACGAAGGGCGATATGAGAAAAAAAAATTACTCAGCAAGTAGTTAGGCTATGGAAAGCACTGCCTGATGGAGGCAGGTTCAACTGAGGCATTCAAGAGGGCATTGGATGATGATTAAGGTAACAATAATGAGCAAAGGTTATCGGGGGTAAAAGCAGAAGATTGACACTAGGTATGATGCTCATTTGAAGAGTCAGTGAATGGCCTTCTTCTGTGACATTGGCATAATATTCTCTGCCCAGCTACTTCTGCTCCTAGCCGAGACCACAATTTGCAGAGTGCCACTCATTAACTGGACAGTCTATCAGGGACTATCTTTAGCTTCTGCAGCAAAAAGCCACAAGTAAGTGTTTAACTAGAATGAACAGTTGAAAGACATGAACAGACTGGATGACAACTATATTTATCGCAGTCTGCCAATTACATTGGGTCATCCACTCTGGCTTCCATTTGTCTGGCAATATGCCTTGTGCAAATTAAGAAAACTCGCACATTTCATTGCTTTGAAAGCTATGACTGACACATTTTTATAAAACCTTTTCGGAAGACGTCATACGTGATGTACTGGAGAGGACTGCCACTGCACATTGTGACAGTCATAGAATCCCTGCAGTGTGGAAAGAGGCCATTTTGTCCATCAAATTCTCTGAAGAGTATCCCACCCAGATTCCGTTCTGTCCCTATCCGCATAGCCCCACATTTCCCATGGTTAACCTATGCACACCCTCGGACACCAGAGGGCAATTCATTGTGGCAAATCCACCTAACCTGCACATCTTTCGGACTGTGGGAGAAAAACCAGAGCACCTGCAGGAAACCCACACAGACATGGGGAGAATGTGTGAACTCCACACAGACAGTCACTCCAGGGTGGAATCAACAGATCTTTGGCACTGTGAGGCATCAGTGCTAAACACTGAGCAACTATGCAGCCTTAACATTATTAAAATGAAAACTACTGTCCCAAAAATTACAACACAAGACAGCTGAATAAACAAACATGTTTGCCATCCAATACTTCCTTTTATATGATATATACAATCACATCTCTGAACCATACCCTGAAGTATTCTCTTGCATTCATGTCTCTATTTAGTTATACGGTCATTTCACCATAGATGAAGAACATTCCTATGTATGCATTATGAGCAGTGGCAATGTTAAGCCAACAATATCAGTGAAATAATGGTTAGGATGTTAGCATGACCCACTTTAATGAACTTCTGAGTTGCTGTGATAGGGTATCAGAGGCAGTTCTGCTTGGAATGCAACTTCGGATAGACTCAAAAATATGCAAAGAAAAGAAATACCAAAAAATGCTCCTGCACGACATTTATGTTTGTGACAATGACTGCCAGAAATTAGCCCATGTTTAAAAATCAATTTTATCATGAATTCTGTTATCAGAAACAAATTATAAAGAAAGTCTCAGTCGCCTTGTTAAAATGACCCAGAAATATTCTGTAATGTAGCCTGACTCTGAATTAATTGATATAATTACTGTGCTTTTTTTGTTACTAATAGGGCTGCATATGTATGTATATGTGTGTGCCTTTGAACATTGCCACATACTGACTTACTGTTTTTTTTCAATGCTATAGGCTAAACTCTTACATTTGCTATTGAGATACTAGATGACTTACGTGTTTCACCTTGACAGGGAATAGATTATCCCTAAAAATCACCCACTGGAAAGAATACATTCTCCTCTATTTAACTGAGCAGAGAGATCATTCTTTCCTTTGAGAGATTGAAGTTCTTTGTTTTAAGAATAATGTCAATCATTTCTAACATGGCTGCTTACTGTAACCAGAGGAAGAGTTTTGTAGAACACATTTGATATTTCTCCCATTGATTTCACCGGATTGAAAATCGGGATATTTCTACAACGGGCAGGAGATTGAATCTACGAGGTCATTAAGCAACTGACAAAGATGAAACTTCCTGCAGGATTAGTTTTATAAAGTAATCTCCTAAAATCTATTGAACGGTGTCTATGCATTTCTTCTCATGCCATCTAATTTGAATTTTCTTTTTCTAAAATCAGTAACACGCTGCTTAAAGCATTGATATTGTCAGGAGCACCAAGAGTTCCATGTCCAATCAGTACATTCTGACATAGCACATTTGATCGAGATGACAGATATTTTGGGCTGAACCTTACATTTTTGTTTTTGGCTAAGTGTCAGTTTCATTGAGTTTCATGGAAAATTTCTCTCCTTGAAGGCGAGTGAGATCACTTGTAATATCTTTTGAAATTTGCCTTATTGACCATGTACCCTGCCCTAATTGTGCCCTCTTACTCAATTCTAGTTTCAGTGAACCTGCACCCAGGCCCTCAAAAATGAAGGGATGACATCAGGGGACAGGAAATCTGCCGAGCGTTCCAGAAGGAGACAGGGTAGTGCCAGGCATACCCAAGCCCCTGTCTGATGGATCCCTGACTGCTTTAACCCTGCCCACGCCTGGACCTGCTGATATGGCCATTGGGTTGAACGCAACCCAATGCAGAGGCACTTAATTGGCAACTTACTACTCACTAGCAAGAATCTTGCCTGAACTTAGTTAAAGAATGCATGAGGTTGCTCTTGACATCCACATAGGCCTCAATGGCCTTCTCTCATGATTCTGCCTCATTGTCTCACCCACATCAGTGAGGTTGCTATACGATTCCGTTCTTTAGCTGTACTGATGTTGCTGTCCTGTCAATCTAACAGTGAGGTCACGATCAGAGTGAACATAATTTCTTCTGTTTATTGTCCTTTAATTTATTTTCTATTAGAAGTGGAACCTGTGCTCTTTCTCATCTCACCTTTTCTACAGCAGCACATTTCCAACGTCCCTCTGCTCTGAAGAAGAATCCTTTTGAACATGAAACATTAACTCTTTTCTCTCCATAGGCTGCCATTCCTGCTGGGTTTCTTCATCGTTTTCTGTTGTTAAACCTTTGTTTTACTGCTTTTTGTACCGTGTGCATTCTTCAATGTACCATCCCACAAACAATTCTTCCAAGGTTGTGCAGATCATTCCTGACCTCCAAAATAAAGTTCTCTGCAACTATTCTTATTTCTGCCCCCAGAAGATTTACCACGAGGTTTATGGAGTTGATTTTCCATCTCCTTGCGTCGAAGCAGTTCCAAAGGGTGTAGAACTGCTGCTTATCTCATCAGAATGGTAATGTGCTAATAGCAGTCACATTTTGTGGGTCATACTATTAGCATAATTATTCACAGCTTCCTGCTTAGCTTTGGGACTGTTGCAGAGAGCATGCTGCTTGTGGGAATCTTTGTGCAAGTGAAATTTTGAGTTATTGGGACAATTAAAGGGAAATGTCACGATTCTGAGTTTATTCAGTGGGACAAACTCAAATTTACACAAGTGACCTCAAATAGTTGTTAGAGTTCCTATTTCAGGCATGGATTCAGGATTATTTTGCCTGTGTCAATATGACAGACAATACACTTCCAGCTCCTCATTGGTGTCTGTTCTCCCTGTTATAATTGATTGTTTTTAGAAAATTGGCATGTCACTAAATATCCAGGCCCCTAAGCGAGTAAAACTCAAGAAAGACACTACCTTTGACATCAAGTAATGTGTCCCTATTGGATATTTCTAAGCTTAGAATAGAAGTTTCATGTTTTGGGAAAAGAAACTCCCCCTTAAAATTGCTCAAAATCCTAAAAATGATCAGGCCAGAAGTGGATGTCTACGTAGTGTGTGCAAATGCAGGGATCTATCCTGTAGATGGAGCGTGCTTTGCAACCAAGAGAGATTCTGCCAGTTGAGTTTGGCATTCTGTCTCTATTTATCTTAGACCAATGATTTAATAGCCAGAGCTGAAAGTCATAGTAAACCAATTTTTCAATGTAACTGTAATTAGGAAGGTTATGCTTGTGATATTCCCAACAGGCAGGTCATCCAGGTCCGCATGTCTTTTCATTTATTGAAGCAGCATGTAGCAAGGATGTGTCTACCGTGGATTCCTCATTGGAATCTTTTATATTATTTTAAAAATGCTGCCTTGTAAGTGTAGATCTGTGCATATTTAATAGCTCCCAAGAGTATTCATTTTTAATGAAGTTTATTTATTTGAAGGTTCTGATGATTGTAGTCTGTGTAAGGCTGAAGTAAAATGAAGTAGTAAACAGTTGGTAGCTGATATTTTATGGGTAATGTGTGTCATAAAGCACCTGTCTAGTACATGGCCTTCATTTGTCATTGTTAACCTGCATGGTTCACAGGTCAGCACTCACTTGAGTGTTCAGTCTCAGTGACCAAGACACCCAAGGGCAACATTTTGATAGAGTAGCACAAGTGTTGTGAAGCACACTTCCTTGCCCTTCATAGTCTAGGCTGTAAACCATGTCTCAAAAATCGAGCTTAAGTGTATTTACTTGGTTTGGGCAGTCCACCTATTCCTTGAAGAATTACCCATTTTTGTCTACAGATATTAGATAGTGCCATCAGTTTAGGGATTTATTGTCAGACTGGGATACTGAGTGAAGTAGTTTTCTAAATCAAAGGGAGTTCTTATTAATATTCAATGAAGCTGATTATTGTTCTCTTAGTTTCAGCACAAAGCCTTACTCCTAAAAATAGCTCTGAAATCATAAAGTCATGCAGAACTGAAACAGGCCCTTCGGCCCACCATGTCTGTGCCAACCAACAAACACTGAACTATACTAGCTCCATTTACGTGCACTTAGTCAATAGTTTATTATGCTCTGGCATTTTAAATGCTCAAGTTCTGTTGTTCATTAAATGCAAGCACAAATAGGGGAAAACATGCAAGAGTAATTAATCCAGACATGTAGACGAATCCAGAAAATGGCAAATTGCCACTTGGAGAATATTAGGTCGAAATTTCCCATTTTCATTGGAATGTTTCTTTGCATGACATTTATGGTTTCTGTGGCTTGAAGCAACTTTTCTCTCATAATCTTCTGCTTTTCACCTCAGCTCCTGGAGTTTTCTTGGGGGGAGCTATGTACAGAAGCACTCACTCGTGAGTAGGAGATCCTAGACAGAGACATCCTAGCATTCACACTGTTGCTGTCATTCTTAAAACCCAGCTTCTTACCACTTCAGATGCTGCAAGCCAGGAAGTGCGCTGACACTGTACTGCTTGAACATTCCCACCAAAGATTTGGCCCAGAGGAAAGAAAAGGTCACTTCCCATTTCACGGACAGGGACCTGGAGTGCTGATAGATGGAGTGGTGGAGGGAACAATGAGACATCAAGTCCGGGGCAAGCCTTCCTCCTGCAGACCATCACAAAAGGTCACACTTTCAGACAAAGCCAATTGAGATATAGATTGCAGCCTGGGTTCAGAAAATAAGAGCATACAGAATTGTAGAAAGAAGGGAATCTTCAAGAGCAAGAGCCACTACCTTCTCCTCGCTGTGTCACAGTCATGGGTCAGCACATATTCCATCTCTGTCACTGCACACACCCTCTCACCAAGGATCATGAACCCCAACTCTTACTACTGCTTGGACCACTTTGTCTTCATGACTCTTTCCTACATCATCCTTCAAAACTACTACTCCTTCCTCCTACACACTCATTGAGAACACCTCCCTACCTCGCCTGTTCCTGCTAACTGCCACTAACTGCCCTTTCAACTACTTCCATCATATTCAACATTCTAATTGTTTCATTGCAGGAAACAGGGGCTCATCTCTAGACTGATGTCTCCACAGCACCCTGAATGACCTACCTGCAATCTATAGACTGGTTGTACTTTACCTAAAGGACTGACTCTGGTCCAATTCCTGGTCTGTAAGGGCAGAGACTTCTAAATCAGTGGGACCATAATTGGCCATAGCAAATACCTGGCTGGATGAGGAGCAGCCCCTTGACTGACTGTGGCAGTCCCTCGTGTCTAACCCACCTTCACCGCACTAAGGACTACTCCTCTTTGACTTTCACACAAGCCCATTTGTTTGAAGGATATGCAGTGTGTTTGCTGCATAAATGCTAGTAATACTAGAGGGGTACTGTTGATGATGCACAGTGCCATACATTGACATGTGCATCCTCCTTGATTGTTGAGTTCTTCCTCTTGTGATGAATTGCTGACAACTTGAAACTGAGCATTAAAGTCTTTGCTTGCTGAGAAAACCATGCCAGCCAATAGGTCAGTTCTAGAGTCAGTGTCTACACTAAGAAAACAAAGGCTGTCGATCTCCAATCAGTACAGTGAAGAAGCATTAAGAAAGGATGTTCAGATCTATAGCATATAATTTGTGCAGATGCAAGAGATACACATCCACCCTGCACAAAAAATGTCTTGTTTAAAGTAAGGTCCAGGGAAAAGATTGGATCATAGAATCCCAACGGTGTGGAAGCAGGCTGTTCAGCTCCTCAAGGGCCACACCCACCCTCGAAAGAGTGTCCCACCTAGACACACCCCTCTTACCCGATCCCTGTAGCCATTTCCCATGACTAACCCACCTAGCCCGCGCATCCCTGGATACAATGGACAATTTAGCACCCGAAGGAAACACTCACAGACACGGGAAGAACAGTAGAGGTTTGTGAACATTGTACCACTATTCAAAAACAATGCAAGGGATGGGCTAAATAAATACTGGCTAGTCAGTCTGACTTTTGCTGTTGGAAAATTGCGAGAATTAAGACTGAGAGACAGGACTAATTGTTATTTGGAGAGTTACTGATTAATCAGATATAGTTGACATGGATTTTGTTGTAGGAAGGATATTTTCTTACTGAACTCATTGATTTTGTTTTGAGGCAATAACAAGAAGAATCAATAAGGCTGGAGCAGTGGATGTTGTCTACAAGCATTTCAGTGAGGCATCTAGCAAAATCCCTCACATAGGATTGGTCAAGAAATTAAACCTCATGGGCTACTGGAGAATGTGGTGAGTTAGATACAAAATTAACTCAGTAAAATGAAACAAAGAATAATGTTCAATCGATATTTTTGCACATGGAAAGTCATTTCCAGTAGAGTTCCACAAGACTCAGTGTTGGGTCCATTTCTGTTTGTGGCATATATCTGAATGATTTAGACTTAAATGTGGGAGGCATAATTGCACATTGCACAAAAAGTGTCCAGATAATTGATAATAAAGAGGATAGCTATTGACAGCAAGATGATATTGATAGTTTTGTTCAGTGGGTGGAAGCGTGGCAAGTGGATTCAATCAGGAAGAATGCAAAAGTATATATCTGGGAAAGCAAGATAATACATAGTAACAGATGAGTGTGTGGGATTTGCTGCTTGGTTGATGGTTGAAGTGATATTCTGCAGCTCCCATTGAATGGGAACCTGGATCTGGACCTGAAGTACTGTAACTGGCAAAGCTACCAGATACTGGTAAATGTTAATAATCACATGACATCAGGTTATAGTCTAACAGATTTATTTGAAAATACCAAGCTTTCAGAGCATTCTGAGTGCTGGTATTTTCAAATTAATCTGTTGGACTATAACCTGGTGGCATGTGATTTTTAATTTTGTCCATCCCCAGTCCAACACCAGCACCTCTATACATTGGTAAATGAGTGAACGGCTAGTTTATTCAGCCAGTGCAGTCATGATGAACTGAATGGTCTCTTTCCGTGTTTCACTGTTCTATGGTTCTAACTGAAGCTTGAAGTCCAGGACTGAATGATAAGGAATTGTCTAGCTCAATTCCTTATATGGAAAAACATTGATGTTATTTACTTTGTACTAGATACAAAGATAATTGTCATTGATTTTAATTGAGTCCAATTATAACTGCCATTCTCTCTTTTCACTTTACAGCAGATTATTGATTGATAGAAAGTCTCATCTGACTAAGCAGATACTCAGTCAACCTTACAGAGATCAATGAAGTACACAGGTGCAGAACATGAATCCTGAGTTCAGATCAGAAAGGGATACTCAAGCTGCATTCCCAGGCCCCACTGTTATGTGGTCAGACCCGGAGCACTGTGAGTCAACACCATCGAAACTGCGTAGTCAGACAGCTCAGGAGAGCAAAATATTCTATCGCGCCCAAAGACGTATGGTTTGCAATCAGTTATTTTCTGAGCTTTAAGAGGTTTGAGTCACTCCCAGGTCCCTGGTTCTAGACACCAGACTATTTCGGGAATGTGAAATGAAGAAGGCAGTGGACAGGTGTTTCAGGGCAAAAGAATCTCTGTGTTTATGTCCAATACATAAGATAAGTATAATACAAAAAACATAGATATTGCAAGAAACAGGGAATACTATACAACCAACTATACAGAGCTCAGTAATCCTATTAAAATACACTATTAGCTAAATTAAACACGATTCGAACCTAAAGACAACAGTTTAAATGACAGAATCGTCAGTCAGACTTCCTACCCTTGGGGTCCCTGCACTGTTACCACCCCCTTTCCCCTCCCTGCCAGCTTGGTTGGAGCCTCAGGGTCTCAGGAGTTTCAGGTCACCACTGGGGGATTCGCTGTTTTAATGTGCACCCAGTTGCTGAGGTTCTTACCATCAGTTCTCTTGGTTGGGAGCCGATCCATGTCTGGAAGCTCTTGTTCAGAGAGCACTTGGTTGGCCTCCTCCTCTTGGATCTTCTTTGTTCCGTTGATGCTCTTGACGTAACTTTCTTGTTCTTGGTTCTCAGTTCGTCTTCTGTGGTTCTTGGTTCTGAAGCTGTTTGTTGGGACTGGGACCTGTGGGGAAGCTGCTTGTTGGGGCTGGGAGCCTGTGGGGAAACTGTTGTTGGAGCTGGGAGCCTGTGGGGAAACTGTTGTTGGAGCTGGGAGCCTGTGGGGAAGCTGCTTGTTGGGACTGGAAGCCTGTGGGGAAGCTGCTTGTTGGTGCTGGGAGCCTGTGGGGAAGCTGCTTGTTGGAGCTGGGAGCCTGTGGGGAAGCTGCTTGTTGGAGCTGGGAGCCTGTGGGGAAACGGTTGTTAGGACTGGAAGCTTGTGGGGAAGCTGTTTGTTGGGGCTGGGAGCCTGTGGAGAAACTGTTTGTTGGAGCTGGGAGCCTGTGGGGAAGCTGTTTGTTGGTGCTGGGAGCCTGTGGGGAAACTGTGAGGGCCACTTTATTTCCCCTGAAATCTGTGTTGCTCATTGAGTTTCTGGTGTTTCTTCTGAAGTTGATTGGTTTCCCAATTATTAAGAGTACAGTCAGTTCTGATATAACGCTGATTGTTCTGATAGTTCTGTTCTCATGCAACCTCGTGTTATAAGAAAATGCAATAGCCGCACCATTTAAACTAATGAGGCCGGAATCGCGTAATCGCCAATACAGGTAAGGAAAGTTTGCCTTCTACAAATAACGGTCTAAATTCTTCAATTGCGTTAAAGTGGCATGGTGGCTCAGTGGTTAGCACTGCTCCCTCAAAGTGCTAGGGACCTGGGTTTGTTTCCAACTTCAGGCAACTGTCTGTGTGGAGTTTGCACATTCTCCCCGTGTCTGTGTGGATTTTCTCTGGGTGCTCTAGTTTCCACCCACAGTCTAAAGATGTGCGGGTTAGGTGAACTGGCCGTGCTAAATTGCCCATTGTGTTTAGGGCTGTGTAAGTTAGATTCATTAGTCAGGGGTAAATGCAGAGGAATGAGTTTGAGTGGGTTGCTGTTTGGAGGGTCAGTGTGGACCTGTTGGGCCGAATGGCCTGCTTCCACACTGTAGGGAATTCTATGAAAGCCAATTTATGTTGAGGAAACACATGTTAGAGCAGACATAACTACATGTGTGAATGGATTTTGAATGGACTTCGATTGAAGTTGAATGTTTGGTCTCTCTGTTGGCCCTATGCGGTCTTTGCTGGGTAGTACAAGGTGTGAAAGCTATCTCGGGCTACAGACCTCTCAGTGTTGATTGATTGTTGTTTCAGAGAGAAGGTATAATTGGAATTCCATGCTGAACAATCAGCCCAGACAGAAACCACATTCTGCTGGCTTTTTCGTGCAGCTTCAGTCCAGGGTTTTTGCCCAGTATTTTAGTTATTGAAAAAATCCAGGGTCTTGTCCAGTGCTTTAGATGATGGGGAGTTTTGCGCCATCCTACAAGAAGTCTCCAAAGTGCCAAATATTTACAGAGACTTTCTTTAGATTTAGAATCGTGAAATTCCACTTGATCAGCAACAATTCATATTTGAAAATTATCATCAACATGGTAAAACATCCCAAAACACTTCACAGGAGTGCGATAAAGTAAAATTTTGAGAGGGAGTTCCACAGCTCAGGGTGGCTGATAGTCCAACTAACAAGGGTGAAAGTGATTAAAACCAGGGATGCTCAAAAGGTTAGCATTGCTGGAAAGCAGATATCTCAAATGGAGTGATTGTAACAAGGTCATCACTGGCAACTGTAAAACTTTCTGTGAGGAGATATTCCACTCCTCAGCGTCCCAGAGTCCATCTATTTTAAACAATGCACTTTGCCCATCTCTGTCACCCACCTCTGTCATCCACTTTTGCCCATCTTCATTGCATTGCCTCCATTCCCCATTCCACTGCTTTAGCTCCCCCACATCTAAACACAATAAACACAGGCTCCCCCTTGTCCTCACCTACCACCCCACCTGTCTCCGCATCATCCTCAAACACTTTTGCCAACTCCAACTGGACCCCACCATCAAGAACATCTTCACTTCCCCAGCCCTCGCTGTCTTCCATAAGGACTGTTCCCTTCGCTAATCCTTGGTTTGCACCACTCTCTCCACCAAACCCCCCCCCCCCCCCCCCCCCCACACCCCTAGGATACCTTCTCCTGCAATTGGAAAAGATGCAAAAGCTGCAGGTACACCAACCCCTTCCATTCAAGGTCCCAAACAGGCCTTCCAGGTGAGACAGAGGTTCACCTACCTCTCCTCCAACTTAGTTTACTGTATCCTGTGCTCCCGATGTGGTCTTCTCTATATTGGGGAGACCAAACGGAATCTCAGGGTACATTTCGCCAAGCATCTCAGCCAGGCCCGCAGGGGCTACCTGCACCTTCCAATCACCGCCCATTTTAATTCCTCTTCCCACTTACTTTCTGACATGACCATCCTTGGCCTTCTCCATTGCCACAATAAATCAAACTGCAAATTGGAGAAACGACATCTCATCTTCTGCATGGGCAGCATACAGCCCGGAGGACTCAACATTGAGCTGTCCAATTTCAAATAACCTCCCTTCCCATCCCCTGAGTCCCTTCCCAGCCCCTCCCCCCTCACTTCCATTCCTCTCAATGTTCCTTCCTTCCAGCTACTAACTGCAATCATTCCACCCATCGACCAACCAAATCATACCCTCTACCTGTCTTCACCTATCCCCACCTCACCACCTTGACCCCACCCCACCCTTTAGCTGCAGCTCCCCTTATACCCACACTCAGTCCTGAAGAAGGGTTGCATGTAAAACGTTGACTCATCCACCTCTTAATGCTGCCTGACTTGCTATATTCGTCCAGCCTCCTACTTATCTACTTTGGATTCCAGCCATGATGTGGAGATGCCGGTGTTGAACTGGGGTGGACAAAGTTAAAAATCATACAACACGTTATAGTCCAACAGGTTTATTTGCAACTACTAGCTTTCAGAGCGCTCCTCCTACTTCAGCTCCTACTACATTATCTGATGAAGGAACAGTGCTCTGAAAGTTAGTATTTCCAAATAAACCAGTTGGACTATAGCCTGATGTTGTGTGATTTTTGACATGGATTCCAGCATCTGTAGTTATTTTTGGCACTAACCAAGTACAAGTGCGCATCATTTTGGACATCATTATCTACTGTGGTCTTTCAGTAAACAAAAATCATTAATGTTTGAGAGTGAAAAGCTGATGCAGTTTTATTAATACAGCTGAGAACTTATCGTCAAACTAAATATGTCTTCCATCTGTGAGTAACTCATTGTAAATAAATGAAAATGACTATTATAAATAACATGGAAACATTTACTATTTTCACTGGCTGTGCCAGGTTCTGAGCAAATTAAAAGATAAGCAAAATGCTGCAAATGTTAAAGTTCTGAAATAAAGCACTAAAATATTCAGGAAGTCTGGCAGCATCTCTGGACTCATTCATAAAGCTAATGTTTCAAATCAAACGTCTTTCATTTGATGATCTGCTGATCATTTTCAGCATTTTCTGTTTTTGTCTCAAGGAAATGATTTCATTTCAAAGCTTTTAAATCTTCTTGATTCTAAAAAGGTCTGATTAATTTTAAGAGCCTCTTCAAAGACCCGCAGTTCAATTTGTTCAGAGAGCACGCTCAGTTTGTGAATGGCGCCAAATTTTGCAGCATTGGTTTTAAAACCAGTGAAAATAGATTGAGCAGGATTGATTTCGATCCGATGTAATTTTTGATTGAAATTATACTCTACAACAATACAAGTAAAGCTTCTCCTCTCTTCTGTTTGACACGTCTGGCTGAAGGTTGCTGAGTATGATTCGATCTTATCTTTTGCACAAATGTGCTGGGCTGTTTCATCATTATGGATGGAGATATTTATGGAGCCTTCTGTCCCACCATTCAGTACCGGACGTTACAGGACTGCAGAGCTTAGATCTAATCCACTGATTGTATGCTCATTTAATTATAGACAATAGATAATAGGTGCAGGAGTAGGCCATTCTGCCCTTCGGGCCTGCACCACCGTTCATTATGATCATGGCTGATCATCCTTAATCAATATCCTGTTCCTGCCTTATCCCCATAACCGTTGATTCCACTATCTTTAATAGCTCTATCCAACTCTTTCTTGAAAGTATCCAGAGACTTGGCCTCCACAGCCTTCTGGGGCAGAGCATTCCACACACCCATCACTCTCTTGATGAAGAAGTTTCTCCTCAACTCTGTTCTAAGTGGCCTACCCCTTATTTTTAAACTGTGTCCTCTGGTTCGGCACTCACCCTTTGGCAGAAACATGCTTCCTGCCTCCAGAGTGTCCAATCCATTCATAATCTTATGTCTCAATCAGATCCCCTCTCAGCGATCTAAACTCAAGCATATACAAGCACAGTCGCTCCAATCTTTCAGCGTAAGATAGTCTCACCACTGCGGGAATTGACCTTGTGAACCTACGCTGCACTGCCTCAATAGCCAGAATGTCTTTTCTCAAATTTGGAGACCAAAACTGCGCACAATATTCCAGGTGCGGTTTCACCAGGACCCTATACAGCTACAGAAGGACCTCTTTGCTTCTATACTCAATTCCTCTTGTTATGAAGGCCAGCATGCTATTAGCTTTCTTCACTGCCTGCTGTACCTGCACGCTTGCTTTCATTGACTGGTGTACAAGAACACCTAGATCTCGTTGTACTGCCCCTTTACCTAACTTGACTCCATTTAGGTAGTAATCTGCCTTCCTATTCTTGCCACCAAAGTGGATAACCATACATTTATCCACATTAAACTGCATCTGCCATACATCCGTCCACTCACCTAGCCTGTCCAGTTCACCCTGTATTCTGCTAACATCCTCCTCACATTTCACCCTGCCACCCAGCTTTGTGTCATCAACAAATTTGCTAATATTACTTTTAATACCTTCATCTATATCATTAATGTACATTGTAAAAAGCTGCGGTCCCAGCACTGATCCCTGCGGCACACCACTGATCATCGCCTGCCATTCCGAAAGGATCCGTTTATCACTACTCTTTGTTTCCTGTCAGCCAACCTTTTCAATCCATGTCAGTATTTTGCCCCTCATACCATGTGCCCTAATTTTGCTCACTAACCTCCTATGTGAGACTTTATCAAAGGCTTTCTGAAAGTCCAGGTACACTATATCCACTGGATCTCCCTTGTCCATCTTCAGAATTACATCTTCAAAAGGTTCCAGAAGATTAGTCAAGCACGATTTTCCCTTCATAAATCCATGCTGACTCTGACCTATTCTGTTACTGCTATCCAGATATGTCATAATTTTGTCCTTTATAATTGACTCCAACATTTTTTCCCACCACTGAGGTCAGACTAACTGGTCTATAATTCTCTGTTTTCTCTCTCCCTCCTTTCTTAAAAAGTGGTACAACATTAGCCACCTTCCAATCCGCAGGAACTGATCCCGAATCTATCGAACTCTGGAAAATGATCACCAATGCATCCACTATTTCTAAAGCCATCTCTTTCAGTACCCTGGGATGCAAACCATCAGGTCCAAGGGACTTATTAGCCTTCAGACCTAACAGTCTTTCCAACACCATTTCCTGCCGAATATAAATTCCCTTCAGTTCAGGTCTTTCAGCCACTATGACATCTGGGAGATTGCTTATGTCTTCCCCATTGAAGCAAGATCTAAAGTAACAATTCAATTCTTCTGCCATTTCTTTGTTCCCCATAATAAATTCACCCGTTTCTGTCTTCAAGGGCCCGATTTTAGTCTTAACTTTGTTTTTTCTTTTCACATACCTAAAAAAGCCTTTACTATCCTCCTTTATATTCTTGGCTAGTTTACCTTCGTACCTTATTTTTTCTTTGCGTATTTTCTTTTTAGTTATCCTCTGTTGTTCTTTAAAAGCTTCCCAGTCCTCCCATTTCCCACTCGTCTTTGCTATGTAATACTTTTTCCCTTTTGTCTTTATATGGTCCTTAACTTCACTTGTCAGCCATGGCCATCCCTGCCTCTCCTTAGGATCTTTCTTCCTTTTTGGAATGAACTGATCCTGCATCTTCTGCATTATACCCAGAACTACCTGCCATTGTTGTTCCACTGCCATCCCTGCTAGGGTATTGCACCATTTAACTTTGGGCAGATCCTCCCTTATAGCTCCATAGTTCCACTTATTCAATTGAAATATTGTCACTTCCAATTCTACCCTCTCCCTTTCGAACTGCAGATTAAAGCTTATTGTATTGTGGTCACTACCTCCTAATGGCTCCTTTACTTCGAGGTCCCTGATCTATTCTGTCTATCACTTACTTATCATGCAAGTGGTCCCATTTGGTGGCTTCATCAGGCTGACACCATATTTTTAGATATGCCCGGTACTGCTCGTGGTATGCCCTCCAGCACTCCCCATTGAACCAGAGTTGATCCCTTGGCCTGATGGGAACGTTTGAATTGGAGCTAATAAATTTATGTAATTGAAAATTTGCATGCCGGAAATATGAAAAATTGGCAAACCAGAAATTGTTCCAGATGGGAGTCATTTTTGTTGGACTCTGAAATAAATCTATTTTGGTTGCAGAGAAACATTTTTCTCAGGACAGAAAAAAATGAAGTACATCAAAGACTCAGGTGGGAGCCAAACTGGCCAACATAAGAAGTTGTTTTCCTGACTAACATCGCCCCACTTGCAATGAGTTTAGTGCTGAGATATGCAAAATCCATTCCACCTATTTGAGCATTGATGAATCAGAGGGAAATGTGAGCACTGCACATGCTGGAGATCAGAGCTGAAAAATGTCTTGCTGGAAAAGCGCAGCAGGTCAGGCAGTATCCAAAGAGCAGGAGAATCGACGTTTCGGCCATAACACAAGGTGAAGTTTTTTTTCTTGTCAGTTTAAGCAGTTGTCATTTTTTTTCAGCAACATAAGTTCATTGTTCTATGATGAAAAATAGCACAATAAAACTTTGGAATATTTATTGAGAGCTGAACATTTGCAAAATCAAGTTGAAAATAAGAAAGAACCACACGTCAAAGCTCTGTTTTATTTTGATGTCAAATTAAAGATTTAGTGTGACTTCACATTTCAATAAGTATTGAACAAAAATGGAAGTAGATTCCCATGACTAGGGAAACTGAAATTGTGACTCTATTGCCTTAAAAACTAACTTCCTCCACCTTTCTAATTTTGTACTGTTTTCTTCTATCCTTTTTAAGGGGTTGGAAGGCTGTGGGCTAGCTCAGTTGGATTCTTGGCTCCTTTGAAGAAAGTGAGGACTGCAGATGCAGGGGAGTCAGAGCCGAAAGGTGTGGTGCTGGAAATGCACAGCTTGTCAGGCAGCATCCAAGGAGCAGGAAAATCAACATTTTGGACACGAGCCTTTCATCAGGAATGTAGGGGAAGCGACCTGTGTGGGACAGTGTGGGTAGGGGTGGGGGTGAGGTAGCTGGCAAGGTGATAGGTAGATGCAGATGGGGGGGGGTGTGATTGTGATTGATCCAATTGGTGGGTGGAGCGGATAAGTGGGAAAGAAGATGGACAGGTAGGACAGGTCAAGAGGGCAGTGCCGAGTTGGAGGGTTAAATCTGGGATGAGATGGGGGAAGGGAGATTAGGAAATTGATGAAGTTGATGTTGATGCCGTGTGGCTGATGGATCCCGAGTTGGAAGATGAGGTGTTCTTCCTCCAGGTGTCCGGTGTTTTGATTTGGTGGTGGAGGAGACCATCAGAGATTTTCCTACACATCCAAACACTTTATCTACTGTGTCTGTTGCTCTCAATGTGGTCTCCTCTACATCGGGGAGACAGGACACCAACTTACAGAATATTTTAGGGAAAATCTCTGGGGCACACACACACACCAAATAACCCCAATCCCCTTAACTCCCCCTACACTCCCCAAGGACATGCAAGTCCTGGGCCCCCTCCACCGCCAAATCCAAGCAACCTGACACCTGGAGGAAGAATGCCTCATCTTCCGCCTTGGGACCCTTCAACCACGTGGCATCAACATCGGCTTCACAAGTTTCCAAGTCTCCCCTCCCCTCACCTCATCCCAGATCCAACTCTCCAACTTGGCACTGCTCTCTTGAACTGTCCTACCTGTCCATCTTCCTTCCCACCTATCCTTTCCACCCTCCTGACTGACCTATCACCATCAACCCCCATCTCCATCTACCTATCGCCTTCCCAACTACCTTCCCCCAACTCTCACCCCCACTTTCACCTTCACCCACTATTTATCTCTCAGCCCCTTTCCCCCACCCCCTACCATATTCCTGAGGAGGGGCTTTTGAGGTTTTCGTAAAGGTCCTGTGTTCTTAAACTTGCCTCTTGATTGTGGCACCGTGGCCTTCATGTTAAACCACCACTGGGTATCTCTCTCTCTAAAGAGAGAAAAGGACTGAGGTGACTTTACCTTTTCATATTTTAAACTGAGATTTAAATGTTCACGTATCTTTCACTGAGAAATATATTTTGCTGTGTTTGAAACCTTAAAAAATAACTCAAAATCTGCTCTAATCCATCCAGTGTTTTGTAATGGGAAAGACATGCTCTGTTGTTCCAGTTTCATGGGCATCTGGAGCTGAAAGCTAATATGTTGATATGTGTGGCCTTTCCAAAAACTTGGTCGAGTTCAAAAAGTTACCAGAGTATACAGATCTATTTACAACTAATGTTGACTGGTTAACAGAAAACGGAGAGTGAAAACACCTAACTAATGGAATGTCACAGGAATCAGTGTTGAGGTTATAATTATTGCTAATATACATTTATGACTTGGATGAGGGAAGTGAATGTAGTACTTCCAAGTTTGTGAATGACACAAAAATGGGTGAGTCTGCAGATGGATATAGCCAGGTTAAGCGAGTGCGCAAAACTTGGCATATGGAACGTAACATCGTAAAATGTGTGATTATGCACTTTGGAAAGAAGAATAGATAAGGTGAATATTATTTAAATGGAGAAAAGTCATGTAAAGCCACAGGATAGAGGGATTTGTGAGCCCTTGTACATGAATTACAAATAGCTAATATCCAAGCTGAGCAGGTAATAAGGAAGGAATTCGGAGTATTGGCTTTTACAAGTCAGGAGGATTTGCTAGACCTCTATAAGGTAGTAATCAAACCATAGCTGGTTTGGGCCCCTGTCGAAGGAAGTGTATCCTGGCATCGAAAATAACCCAGAGAAGGCTCATTTGGATGATCCTGGATATGGAGCAACTATCTTGTGAGGCAAAGTTGTGTAGGTAGAGTCTGCACTCAATGGAATTTAGATGATAGAAAGTTGACTTTATTAAAATATGTACAATTCTTTGGGGACTTAAAGGGTCGAAATAGGGAGATTATTATCCCTTGCCAGAGAGTCTAAGACCACCAGGTTTAATCTGACAAGAAGGCATTAGAGAAATGAGGAAGAATTTATTTTCTCAGGAGCTAGTGAATGTGTGGAATTCTTGAGATGGCAAATATTCAAGGTTTACAGAGATTTTTGATCAGTAAGGGAATCAAAGGGAAAAGGCAGGAATTTAGTGTTGAAAGGTTATCAGATCAGCCATGATCTCGTTCAATGGCAGAGCAGATTTGTTAGGGAGACACTGTTCCCAGACCTTGTGATCTTATGGTCAACAAGTTGCCTTTGATGTGATTCTTGAACATATGGTTCTTTGTTTACAGCTGAGATCTCACCTAAGAGATCAATCAGTTTTTTCCTTGAACTTTTTTCGTAGCAGCAATAATATAGATTTGAATGAGAGCTTTATTGGATTGTTGCAGGTAATTTCTTTCACCGGCTTCCATTGCTATCACTTGACTTTAGACAAAAGACCAATATAGATACTGGTCAAATGTCAATAGATAGTAAGAATATTGTGCCAGGCTTGGGGTGAAATGGGATGAATGAAGGGGCCTGGAGTGGGCATGAGGAATCTGAGGGGAAATGAAGCAGCACAGGATGGGTAGGGAAATTAACATTTAGGAGGCATACGAATGATCCTTGGTCACTGTCTTTGAGAAATAGCCTTCTAAGATCTGGCTTTAATCCATCAACCCTCAAGTTATAAGAAATCAGTAATTTAAGAGTTTCTAACTCTTCAATTAAATTGATGGTCCCGAAATCTGTGTGACTAGAAAAGGCACTTTAGCGAGAAATGATAATGATTTTAAAAAATCTATTGCGCCCAAGAGTGATGGAAGCACTGAATGAAGTTTAAAACTGATATGTAACAAGTAATAGAGTCTACCCTTGCTCTCATTTCTTATTGCCTTATGAACAGCAGACGTTAAGACAGGGTTTTGAGCAAAAAAAAAAGATGCCCCATTGGACAATCGTAGGTCAAGAATACTTCTGAGAGGAGAGCATGAAGAAATCAATAAAGCATCCTGTATATCTTACAAAGAAAGATATAAATATAATCATTCAAAATGATGTGGGGCTGCAACTGAGCACTTTAGCCAATTGGAGGTTAACCAACAGAAGTTGACTACTCACTGGGTGAAATGTATAACTCTTTGTACTTATTTGTAACTAGCTTTATACCATATTGGTAATTAATACTCCTAACAAACCTAGGAAGGACATTACTCAAAGCTCAAATTAAACAACAACTTCACATGATTTCTCATAAATCTCATATCCAAACAAGACAGCACTCTTTCAAGGGAGGAAGATGTTTTCTAAAACCAATAGAGAAATCATGAAAAATGTCTCATCTTTTCAGAAGTGAATCATAATATTATAAGAAGATGGGTGAACTGCATAGGATTGCAAGTGTATTGTATGGGCAAGGACTAATGTATGGTGAAGATGATGAAATTTAGTGTAGCTAGTATAGCCACATGGCAGGCAAAGGGGAAAATTAACTGCCTATGGTAAGGTCTGAAATACAAATCACTGAGGAGAGTTGCAAAGGGAAGAGTATAGTGACTAATTAATAGTACTGAGCTTTCTTTTAATATTAACCTTTACAGAAATCTCTTATATTCTTCTGGACTTTAATTTATTTCCAGAAGTAAATTGAAGAATTCCCTTTCAGATCTTTTCACAGTTTCAATTAACAATCTCGAATCTGCAACAAAGCCAGACCCAATTTGTTTTTAAAAGCATAATCATAAATGTTATTGATGTCGTAAAGTAACTCTTGTCATCTTTTCCCCCAATGTATTGCTTGATCTGCATTTGAGGAAATAATAATCTAAGTGTCTTAATTTACTATTGTACAAGTGGATACATTGCTAAAGTGGAGCTGTTATCACAGCTGGTATCCACTCTTGTGGATGTCATTAGCGACACTATTCTGTTTTCTACGTTTCTGGTTGGCAGGTTAGTTATAGCCTGTATAAATAGCTTTAAAAGGTTTGATCTATTTAGGAAATGCAGACTGGTGCAATAATAACATATGTACAAATGTTTGATTTATGTAATCACCTGGAAAGCATTTATATGTCATTTTTGGTTGAAGTAAAGCCAGTGCATTTATATGTGAATCAATTAGTTGCTTGCTTTGCACTTCTTTAGAAAATATTACAGCGGGGGGAGGTTTCACTATAAAGGCAATACTGAGACACGAGTAGGCAGCAAATTCAAAAAGAGAAGACAGACAGTGAGGGATAGAGTTCTCTGCAAAGTGAGGGTTTACCCAATCAAATCTGTAGAGAAAGAAAATCAAATATAATAACACAGCAAACCAAAAATGATTAGTAAGTATTTTGTATGTTTGCTTTACAATTACTAATAAATTACCTGAGTTTTTGAAATAGCTTATTATTAATATTTACGAGCACTGATAAAGATTATTGTGAGTTTCTGTGTTTATCAATTATAAGCAAATTTAAAAATAATTATAAGTTAATTCCGTCAAGGTAAAGATGGCAGGGCAGGTGATGTGTTGTAACTGCTGGGTGTGGGAGCTCCTGGACAACACTGTAATCCAAGATAAATAACAATTGCATGTGGTGGTGAAGAGAATGGAGCAGCTGCTTTGTTTTGGACACAGATGAGTTTCTGAGGTATTGTTAGAGATTAACTAAGGAAGTAAGTAAAGAATATTCCAGCACTCGTCTGAATGCTCATATGAGGCTTCATTATTGTGGATGTGAGGGCTGAGAGTTCCTTTATAGATTTATGTCATTTTTTGTATATTCCCCACAGATTACCTGCTCAGGGATATAACATAGCAAATGTTGTCACAGGAGTCATAGAGTCATAGAGATGTACAGCATGGAAACAACTCACCCATGCCGACCAGATATCTCAACCCTATCTAGTCCCACCTGCCAGCACCCAGCCCATATCCCTCCAAACCTTCCTATTCATATACCCATCTAAATGCCTCTTAAATGTTGCAATTGTACCAGCTCCATCACTTCCTCTGGCAGGTCAATATATACCCATACCATCCTCTGCGTGAAAAAGTTGCCCCTTAGGTCTCTTTTATATGTTTCCCCTCTCACCCTAAACCTATGCCCTCTAGTTCTGATCTCCCTGACCCCAGGGAAAAGACTTTGTCTATTTATCCTATCCATGCCCCTCATAATTTTGTAAACCTCTATAAGGTCAACCCTCAGCCTCCAAAACTCCAGGGAAAACAGCCCCAGCCTGTTCAGCCTCTCCGTATAGCTCAAATCCTAGGCCTTTAAGTGCATCTGGGATGAAACCGATGCCATTTTCTCCAGATTGCTTTGAGAATGACCTACCACCAACCTGCAAAGCTGACACTCCATGAATCCCTGATTTAGCTTTGACCGTTGGTGCCAAATTCTGAATGACTGCACCTGTGAGATATCCTGTGAGCTGCCACAACTGTTACATAGAAGAAAACTCTCAGGTTCCTGCATTACTCAAAGTTCCTTTGGCCATAAAGGGGTAGCTCCTCCAAACACACCTCATGTCACTGATACAAAACCCACAGTCTGAAGCAGAACAAAGATATAATGATCCTCATGCTTAAATTAGAACCTTGCAGAACAGACCTCCTTAAAATGAGATTTTATTGTCTGGACTACTCTAGCAGGACCATATACTGTTGCCCACAATGCATGCCCTACTTCATTGTGGTGTGCTATATATTTCACAACTGGAGCCAAGAAAGGTGGGAATTTCCTGTATCCAGACAAAATAAGGGATTGCTCAGCAATCTTCTGTGGCTCAAGATGAAGGTAAGGATCAGGACATTGACCAGGGTGGCTGTCCAAAAAGCATGACAGAGCATTGCATGACAGAGTTTGAGTGTCAAGAAAAAAATGTAATTTATACCTTCCAAGATGAGTGAGCTAGATTTTGACTTTACTTAAATGTTTAATATTTTAGTGGTAATGAAACAAGCAGCTCCTCCTCTGCACAAAGCACAGGTAGACCTTGTGACTTTTGCAGCTCTTGATTGCTTGTGCTTTTGAGCAAATGCCTCGTAATCCAACAGATTGCATGGTTAATGTCTTTGGGTGATCTGTTTAAAAGTATGTGCACATAACATCACCTACTAACCGCTGGGGAATAAATAATAGTTAATAAGATATTGCACTAACATTGATAAGTGTCAATGTTTCAGTAGCTTTTAAAGACTCTGTCTAATTCTCATACTATTGTGTAGGGTAGTCCATCACTAGGCAGGAGAAGGATCCTGAAGAATTTCTTTTTGACTCTTCTGTCATCAGTAAACTTTCAATGTTACACAGAGTACATGGAAATTGAAATATTGAACCGAGTGATTTTGATGAGAATATAGGAGTTATGGGTGGGAGCATGAACAGTGAAGAAGGTTATCAAATAGTACAAAGGCAACTTGATCAGAGTGGCCAATTGTCCGAGATGTACCAGGTAGAGTTTAATTTAGATAGATGCGAGGTGTTACATTTTGATAAGACAAACCAGGACTAGGCTAACACAGTTAAACGTAGGGCCCTGAGGATTGTTGTTAACAGAGGGACCCAGGAGTGCAGGTTTATAGCTCCATGAAAGCATTCATGCATTTATATGGGGTAGTGAAGAAAGCATTTGGTACACTTGCCTTCACTGCTCAGAGCACTGAGTATAGCAGTTGGGATGACAAGTTGTCATTGTACAAGACATTGGTGAGGCCATTTTTTTGGAAGACTGCATACAATTCTGGTCACCCTGCTGTAGGAAGAATGTTATTAAACTGGAAAGACTGCAGAAAAGATTAACAAGGATATTACTGGGCCTGCAGGTTATAAGGAGAGGCTGGGACCTTTTTTTTCCTGGAGCATTGGAAGCTGAGCGATTACTTTATAGAGGTTATAAAATTATGAGAGTGGTTAGCCAAGGTATTTTTCCATTGAGAGGGGATTCCAGAACTACAGGGCATAAGTTTAAAATGAGAGAGGGCATAAGGAGTAAAAATCTCATAGAGCAATGCCTTAGCTGCAGTCCTCAACAGCACAATTGAAGGATGTCTGTTGCCTAATGCTATTTGCAGTCAAATGCTTGGCAATTGTAACTTCTTTTATCCTCAAGATTACTGAAAAGACTACTCACCTCTCACATGGGTCTGGCTTAATTGGGCCCAATAGTGAAAATTATGCTGCAGTGGAGACTTTCCCAGTACATGTGTACATATATTTATATTAGTACAATGAACCAGCGTTCCCTCAAATTTTCCTTCCTGACCTCCAAGGCCTACCAATGCAAATCACCATGCACAGAACCTTGCAGCAGCCATGCATCTTAGAGACAACATGGTGTGTCACCTCCGCCATCTATGTCCCCTCAATAAGTTTTCTTCATTCTCTGCCTTCCAGTCCGAGTAATGAGCCTGCTTGGTAGTTCATCCTGTGGTTTGTTGGATGTAGCCAAAATCTATCCATGAAAACAGCCAGGCACATGTACACCAGAGCCAGTAGGGGACTGACAATGGTGGTGACATCCTCCATCCTTTGATTCAGCTTACCGAGTCTCTCTGACAAACCTCCCCACTGTTTTTGTGCCTGTCTGTGCATTTTGACCAAGTCAATAATGCCTATGAAGAGGGGCTCATTTTCTGCCTGGGGCTGAGCAGATGCCTGGACTCTAGCAGCCCTCCAGATACCAGAGATTTGGGCTGCCTCTTCCTCAACCCGCTGTGGTGGTGTGTCAGTGATAGGCTCAGCATATTAGGCACCTACGACTAATTTAGAAAGAGAATTGACAAGGTAAAGGTCACAGGTTGCTGTCAAAACCTTGCCAGTGCATCCTTTAAGAGTGCACTGGCTTCCTCTTCAGAGGTGGAGATGGAAATGAGGAAGTCCTGTACGGACCTCTTACTCATCAAGGTCTGCTCAGTGCCATTAGTGCCTGTATGAGAGGAGAGGGAATTAGTTGTATGAGGGATAAAAAAGAGTTTGTAGAATTTAAGAATGAAGGAGCACTGATGATAATGGGAAAGCAACATTGAAACTCACTGCATTGATTGCCTGTAGAGATTTCCTGATCTCACAAGGGAGTTTTTGATCTTCTCCAGATAGATAGATTTTTTTTTACTGTTGGTAGGAATTAGGAGCCTGTCGCCTGCATGTCCTGAACCTCTCAACAAGATTGTGGGTTAACTTTGCTCCAATAAGATGAAAGGAGGAACAGTGATGGAAATGAATGGAACAGTAGTTAGGTGTGAACTGGAGAAGTGGTAGAGTTTCCCAGTGAGTGAGTGGGAAGTGCAGAGGGTAGTAGTTTGGGAAAATGAGAGCCATTGAGAGGCCATGCTACATGCAGTAGTGAGTGTTACAGTCCATGTATCTTGGTGTGAAGTGTGCACAGTGGCAGAGTTAGAGTGAATGCTGGCCTGAGTGTGAGGGAGCAGAGAGATGGTGTCATTTACCCCTTGCTGAGTGCAGAATTCTTCCTCCTTTCTGGATATTCCTTTTCACTGAAGATGCAGCACTGACATGGGCTGACATCTGGCTTCGTCTGACGACGCAGTCTGAGTTGGCAATCACTAGAAAGAGGACTGTCCTCCCCTATACCACCCTGCCCAACAGCACCACCACATCTCTGCCTGTGAAGTGGTTCACGAGTTTCTCTTTCCTCTGGGTCATTGCTCGGTAATATCAGCATGTGCCTGATTTGTAGGGTCTGAAATGGTGTGTGGCTGAGCTTTTAAAATGGTATCAGAGGTGTGTACGCTAGAATGTCCTGCGGTGGTGGGCACTTGCACCTCTCTGTCAGCACAATTCCCCAAGAAAGAAGCCTAGCTGCATAATTAATGAGGTGAACATTGTGTAAAAGAAGTTGCTGCAGGCCATGGCACCAATATCACTCCAAGATATACTTCAGCTGAAATGGGAAAATTCTGTACCAATTATATTTTTATTCCGATGTGTTGACACTATTATTTTTAGAAGGTTGCGACTGAGAACAAGGTTGCACCTGAGGCAATTTGCAACATCTTTCCCTTTGAGTTGCTAATAAGTTACTGAACAATAATTATCCTTTCTAATAGGAAAACAAAAGGAAAGTTCAGCTCCTAATGATTGAAGGCACAGTTTCCCAAGAGTTCCATTTAGATTGGCCTGTGACAATAATTTTATTTGCCGTTTTTGTTTTATTCTCAACTTGAGTAGGAAATTAAACTGTCCAATGATTGAATACAATAAAATCCCACCACTCAGGATGGTTATAGAGTCATAGTGTCATAGAGATGTACAGCATGGAAACAGACCCTTCAGTCCAACCCATCCATGCCGACCAGATATCTCAAACCAATCTAGTCCCACCTGTCAGCACCTGGCCCATATCCCTCCAAACCCTTCCTATTCATATACCCATCCAAATGCCTCTTAAATGTTGCCATTGTACCAGCCTCCACACTTCCTCTGGCAGCTAATTCCATACACGTACCACCCTCTGCATGAAAAGTTGTCCCTTAGGTCTCTTTTATATCTTTCCCCTCTCACCCTAAACCTGTGCCTTTGAGTTTGGGACTCCTCCAGCCCAGGGAAAAGACTTTGTCTATTTACTCTATCCATGCCCCTCATAATTTTGTAAACCTCTATAAGGTCACCCCTCAGCCTCCAACGCTCCAGGGAAAACAGCTCTAGCCTATTAAACCTCTCCCTGTAGCTCAAATCCTCCAACCCTGGCAACATCCTTGTAATTTTTTCTAAACCCTTTCAAGTTTCACAACATCTTTCTGATTGGAATGAGACCAGAATTGCATGCAATATTCCAACAGTAGCCTAACCAATGTCCTGTACAGCCGTAACATGACCTCCCAACTCCTGTACTCAATACTCTGACCAATAAAGGAAAGCATACCAAACATCGTCTTCATTATCCTATCTACCTGCGACTCCACTTTCAAGGAGCTATGAACCTGCACTCCAAGGTCACATGCTTTGAAAACTTAATTTTTTTTGCCAACAGTGAACAGACTGCACATAGGCAGTGTGCACTTGTTAACTCCAGGAAGTAAATTTTCTTTTGTCTTTCAGTTAAAACAAAGACTAAACTTGCAGTGGATAAAATGCTGGGCATTTTGTACTGTACAGATCAGCAAATTCATGAAAGGTAGATTATTGTTAGTGGTCAAGCACGTCAGCAAGCCTGTGTGTGAAGTATTAACTTCCTGTAGATAACAAAAGAACAGCCTCAGTACAGACCTCATTGGAAATGATGTGCCTTAACTAAGGAAAGAAATCTGTATTTATCAAGAGGCAGCTTTGATGCTAATGGCTATTATAGATATGAATTTCACACTTATATTTTATGTAATCACATCAACTGTAGACATGCTAACAAAACATGATAGGTGATCAATGTTTGCCAGGGACAAATGCATCTGCAATGAACAAAAAAAAATGTTGATGTTGCACAGAACACAGCACATTAAAAAAGAATATTTACAAGGAGATGAAATTACCCTAATGGAGCTGCATGCAGTGAAATAGCAGAGCTATTCAGTCTACAAAGTTGAGCGTGAAATGGGGTTATCACACAAAAGGAAGACTGTCCTAAATTGTCAGTCTTCCATTTAACAGATGCCTGTCAATTATAATGTTGGTAACTCTGAATATGAGTATAAAACCATGAAAAAATATAAGCCTTTCTTGAAAGAAATTCTTGCATTGAAATGTTTCTTGTTTGTATCGACATGATTATGACAATCTTGCTAGACATTCCTAAAGCCATTTTTTATCAAATTGCTCATTTATATTTACATACTCATTTTACCTCATTATTTAAAAAAATCCCTCCTCTGTTTTTCTTTCTCTACTTGTTAAATTTGTTCCTAGAAAGTAAATTAGGCCAATTGTACAGCGCAGGCACTGGGACCAATTTTCCTAATAGGCAGCTATTTCTTGGGCATGATGTAGAGGAGCATGAGATGAAGGTCAAGAATTGTGCATAATGCATGATTCCAGTTGGAATCTGGGCAGAGGCAGAGACCTTGGACCTGTAGTAATTTGAAGGCAGCCTCTGAGCACAGAAGTTGCATTTCCAAGCTGCACATTGGCTTAACATGCACTCAACTGATGTAAATGTAATTCTATTCAGAGGGCCAATGTGGGATTAGAATTTGAAGAAGCCAGAACATGTTTGTGTTGTATTCATAGAGAGCAAAATAAGTCTAGATTTTGTGATTCAGAACTGGCATTAATACAGGATACAGCCAGATTGGATGGACATAATGTTTCTTAACAATGGGAGGAGCCAGAGGGTGTGGTTGGAGATAGTTGAAGAGCTGAGCAATAGCAGCATTGTGCCTCAGACTTGGCTGCAGAACTAGTTGAATGAAATAACTAGTGCATTGGTTGTTTTAACTGCTCTGGTTTAAGTATTTCCTCCCTCCCTCCACCTCACCTTACTCCGTTCTGCTGAACATATCCCAACACATCCCTCTTTACATCGACTCCGATCTCTGCAACATCTAGCTTTCATGAATTCTGTACTTCAATACTTTCCTGTTTATCCATCCACTTGTCAGTTATCCTGATCTGTGTGCGATCTGATTCACCTCCCTCATAGGGACGAAGTCAATGTGGGAGGGTACCAGGTGCAGACAATTCCTGATGAAGGGCTTATGCCTGAAACATCAACTGTCCTGCTCCTCGGATGCTGCTTTTCCAGAGCCACACTTTTTGATCCTGACTGTCCAGTATCTGCAGTCCCCACTTTCTCCCAGCTGAAGACAATGCCAAATTCCCAGCACTGTCCCGCTCCTGAATGGAAAGGAGATTTTTAAACTTTCCCCACGGAAAGTTAAAAATCCCAGACCAAAACTATCTCATCTTCACATTTGTGATATCTTCCCAGATGGCTACTGCTGATATTTGTCACATCGAGTAGTTTGTGATATTGGTGAGGGTTGATTGAAGGAATTCAATCTGAGGCACAATGCTGCTATTGCTCAGCTCTTCAACTGTTTCCAACCACACCCTCTGGCTCCTCTCATTGTTAAGAAACGTTATGTCCACCCAATCTGGCTGTATCCTGTATTAATGCCAGTTCTGAATCACAAAATCTAGACTTATTTTGCCACCAGTGTTCCTCTGTATTTGCTTTGCCTTGGTCATGGTCCATGAATAGTGGTAGGGGATACACCGCCAAAGAGTGTCTACACAAGAGGAAATGCTCTTCGATAACATGACAACTTATTGACTGATAGCAATAAGAACAATTACGTTTGGTCAGACATTATTGATTAGACCTGAGGAGGATGTACAGATACATTTGCTTCTGCATGATTAAACAAAACTCATTGTCATCATCCACAGATAATGACTCTTGAGAGTCATTTCCATCTCCTGCAATATTTTCCATACCTCTTTGAAATATTGCTTCTGTCCTTATTGTACATCACTGGTTGGATTCCTTATTGGTTCAGTGGGACACACTGAAGGGAGACATCCCCTGTCCACTTCAATCCAGTTCTTCGTTATTGGAATATAAATGTCTGAAAGTTGGATTTCGGCAGTATAAAGGCAATCTGATCATTTATTTTTACAAAGCCCCTTACTAGTGAGTATCACTAACAAGGCGAACATTTGTTGCCAAACCTGATTTGAAATGAAAGGCCGTTTCAGAAATTAATTAAGGGTCAATCATTGTGGTCTGGATTTACACGTCAGCCAGACCCAGTAAGGACAGCAGATTTCCATCCCTAAAGGGCTTCAGTGAACCTGATAGCTTTTTGCAACAATCACTGGTATCTTCATGTTCACTATATCTGAAACAATTATATTCCAAATTAAATGAATTGATTTTTAAACTCCACCAGCTTCCTTGGTGGGATTTCACTGAGGGATTTCTTCTGAACATTATGTGTCAATGTTAGTGTACACAGTTGCCCAAAAACGAGTACTCAAACCTTTTACCCAGGTATTCTGGCCTTGTGTGACAGATAAAATGTAGGTTACTGACTCAGAACTTAAACAAACCTTTCTTTATTTTAACTTTTCAAATTACATAATATAAAACATACATTCATTGCAACATTTCCTTCTAATTTTATCTCTTTAACTTCAAATTTAAGTCACTTAATTTAACTTGACTTCAATTTTAACTTAATTCACATTTAACCCTAACTCTTACTTTAACTCTTACAAGTTTGGCTTGAATCAAATGCTTCCCCAATTCGAGTGAAATGGCCAACATTGTTCTCTGTATCGATCTTGCCACATGGTTTTGTTTTGTCTTCTCTGAAAGTGACTTCATGGCATGTGCTTTTCAAATGTGGTCTTAAAGGCTTGTCCTGAGAAAACCCTTTGTTCTGCTAACTTACCTCAAATGTACTCAGTACACAGCCAATGAATTGATCATATCCTAATCACATTGTTCAATCCTGGCCAACGGAATTTATTGGTAAACAACTTCCATATATTTACACTAAACCATAATGAGCAACATCCCATTCTCCATTTAAGGGAATATGGTTCCAATATGTCTAGAGAAACCATGGCACTTGCCCTATTTGGGCAACACAAAAATCTATAAGTTGCAATATGTCCTGGCTGCAGTTTTAACTGAGATCAGAGTTTAAACTCGCTTGACCAAAATTCCCAGCATATTTGATTGTAGCCCTTAAACAGTAGAGTAGCCATTTCTGCTGCGAGCCACCTGGCCATGGCATTGATGGAATATCAGACATTGTGGTAGGTAGTAGCCCCTGGTTGTTATAGCAATGCTACAATTGCCACTTGTTCATTCAATGGCACACTGTAATGTTGGGAAATCAGAGACGTAAATCTGAAACAAGGACTGAGAATGCTGGAGAAATTCAGCAGGTCTGGCAACATCTTTTGAGAGAGAAGTTTCAAATCCAGTATGAATCTTCCTCAGAATAATGTCTCTGATCATGTTTTTGGGATCCTTCGGGGGGAGGGAGAGCAGCCCCAAGTCGTGATCCACATTGGCACCAACGACATAGGTCGGAAGAGAGATGGGGACTTGAGGCAGAAATTCAGAGAGCTAGGATGGAAGCTTTGAGCTATGACATACAGAGTTGTATTCTCTCATTTGCTGCCCGTGCCATGTGCTAGTGAGGTGAGGAATTGGGAGAGAGAGAGGAGTTGAACACGTGTCTACAGGGATGGTGTAGGAGGGAGGGTTTTGGGTTTTTGGATAATTGGAGCTCCTGGGGTAGGTGAGACCTCGACAAGCAGGATGGTCTTCATCCAAACCAGAGGGGTACCAATGTCCTGGGTGGGAAATTCGCTAAAGCTATTAAGGTGGATTTAAACTAATACAGCAGGGGGATTGGAACCAAAATTGTAGGACAGGTACAGAAGATGATGAGAGTAGGGAGTTCCCAAATCAAGTATCTGACACTGGCAAGCGAGAACCTGGTTTGAAGTGTGTGTACTTCAATGCGAGGAGCATCCGAAATAAAGTGAGTGAACTGGCAATGTGGGTTGGTACCTGGGACTTTGATGTTGTGGCCATTACAAAGACATGGTTCGAGCAGGGACAGGAATGGCTGTGGAGGTTCCGGGATTCAGATGTTTCAGTAGGAACAGAGAAGATGGTAAAAAAGGGGAGGTATGGCATTGTTGATCGGGGACAATATACAGTTGTAGAAAGGATGTTTGGGGACTCGTTAACTGAGGTAGTATGAGCTGAATTAGAAATAGGAAAGGAGAAGTCACCATGCTGGGAGTTTTTTATAAACCTCCAAATAGTCCCAGAGGTGCAGAGGAAAGGATAGCAAAGATGATTCTCGATAGGAGTGAGAGAGGCAGAGTAGTTGTCATGCGGGACTTCAACTATCCAAATATTGACTGGGATCACTACAGTACGAGTACTATAGATGGGTCAGTTTTTGTCCAGTGTGTGCAGGAGGGCTTCCTGACACAGTATGTAGACAGGTCTACAAGGGGCAAAGCCACTTTAAATTTAGTACTGGATAACGAGCCTGGCCAGGTGTTAGATTTGGCAGTAGGTGAGCACTTTGGAGACAGCGATCATCATTCTGTCAGGTTTACTTAATTGATGGAAAGGGATAGGTCTACTCCACCAAGCAAGAGTTACAGCTGGGGGAAGGGAAATTACGATGCAATTAGGAAAGATTTAGGAAGCGTAGATGGGGAAGGAAACTGCAGGGGATGAGCACATTAAAAATGTGGAGCTTATTCAAGGAAAAGCTCCTGTGTGTCCTAGATAAGTATGTACCTATCAGGCAGGGAGGAAGATATAGAATGCATGAGCCGTGGTTTATTAAGGAAGTGGAATCCCTGGTCAAGAAGAAGAAGGCTTATGTTAGGACAAAATGTGAAAACTCAGGGCGCTTGAGGGTTACAAGAAAGTCAGGAAAGACCTAAAAAGAGAGCTCAGAAGAGCCAGGAGGGGACATGAGAAGTTGTTGGTGGATGGGATCAGGGTTAACCCTAAGGCTTTCCATAGGTATGTCAGGAATAAAAGTGTGACAAGAGTTAAATTAGGGCCAATCAAGGATAAAGTGGGAAGTTGTGTGTGGAGTCAGAGGAGATAGGGGAAACACTAAATAAGTATTTTTCAACAGTGTTCACTATAGAAAATGAAAATGTTGGCGAGGAAGATACAGAGATACTTGCATCTAGACTAGAAGAGATTGAGGTTCACAAGGAAGAGGTATTAGAAATACTGCATAGGATGAAAATAGACCAGGCCCCTGGGCCGGATGGAATCTATCCTACGATCCTCTGAGAAGTAAGGGAAGAGATTGCCGAGCCTTTGGCATTGATCTTCAAATCATCATTGTCTACAGGAATAGTGCCTGAGGTCTGGAGGATAGCAAATGTGGTTCCCTTGTTCAAAAAGGGTAGTAGAGACAAAATTGGTAATTGCAGACCAGTGAGTCTCACTTCAGTTGTTGGTAAAGTGTTGGAAAAGGTTATGAGAGATAGGATCTATAACCATCTAGAAAAGAATAATCTGATCAGGGACAGTCAGCACGGTTTTGTGAGGGGTAGGTCGTGCCTAACGAATCTTATTGACTTTTTTGACAAAGTGACCAAACAGGTAGATGAGAGTAAACTGGTGCTGTATATGGATTTCAGCAAGGTGTTCGATGAGGTTCCCCACAGTGGGCTATTATACAAAATGCAGAGGAATGGGACTGTGGGAGATACAGCAGTTTGGATCAGTAATTGTCTTGCTGAAAGAAAACAGAGGGTTGTAGTTGATGGAACATATTCATCTTGGTGTCCAGTTATTAGTGGCGTGCAGTGTTTGAGTTCTGGAACCAAGAGGTTATGCTGCAGCTGTACAAAGCTCTGGTACGGCCACACTTGGAGTATTGTGTACAGTTCTGGTCACCGCATTATGAGAAGGATTTGGAAGCTTTGGAAAGGGTGCAGAGGAGATTTACTGGGATGTTGCCTGGTATGGAAGGAATGTCTTATGAGGAAAGGCTGAAGGTCTTGAGTCTGTTCTCGTTAGAGAGAAGAAGGTTGAGAAGTGACTTAATAGAGACATCAGAGGGTTAGATAGGGTAGACAGGGAGAGCCTTTTTCCGAGTATGGGGACGGCAAACACGAGGGGACACAACTTTAAAGTGAGGGGGATAGGTATAAGACAGATGTCAGAGGTAGTTTCTTTACTCAGAGAGTAGTAAGGGTATGGAATGCTTTGCCTGCATCGGTAGTAGATTTGCCAAGTTTAAGTGCATTTAAGTCGTCATTGAACAGGCAAATGGACGTACATGGAATAGTATAGGTGGGATGGGCTTCAGATTAGTATGACAGGGCAGCGCAACATCGAGGGCCAAAGGGCCTGTACTGCACTGTAATGTTCTATGTTCTATAATTAGCACTGCTGCCTCACAGTGCCATGGACCCAGGTTCAATCCCAGCCTCGGGCGACTGGCTGTGTGCAGTTTGCACATTCCCCCTGTGTCTGTGTGGGTTTTCTCTGAGTGCTCTGATTTCCTCCCACAGTCCAAAGATGTGCAGGTTAGGTGCATTGGCCATGCTAAATTTCCCCATATTATCCAGGGATGTACAAGCTAGGTCGATTAAGTACGGTATATATGGGGCTATGGAGATAGGATGGATACTCTTCAAAGAGGGATGCTCTTCAAAGCATTGGTACAGATTCAATGGGCCAAATAGCCTCTACCTGCACTGTAAGGAATCTATGATAGCATTGCACATTTATTTATGTGAATCTGAGTGCCTGCTCGTCTGGCATTTACTCTCACATCCAATACTGACAAACCGTCTGTCCATGAGTTAGCTGCCTTTTACATTTATGTACTCCTGATTATTTATGCAGCTGCTAAACTATCAAGGTTTTCTTCATTAGTGCTCAAAGATAAACAAAAGGAAATACAAATGGCTTAATTTCTACATCATCGTCTGTGCATCACTACCAGGTCCACTTGATCTTGTCCTTGAAGGAGTCATAATCGATCTACACAGAATCAGAAGTCACATGACACCAGGCTATAGTCCAACAGGTTTATTTGAAATCACAAGCATTCACCTGGTGAAGGGGCAGCGCTCCGAAAGTTAGTGTTACAAATAAACCTGTTGTACTATCGCCTGTTGTCATGTGACTTCTGATTTTGTCCATTCTGGTCCAACACAGGCACCTCTACATCAAATCTGTACAGACACCACTCTTCTGTGAGGGCAAGGAAGGTGTGCCTCAGTCTAAGACATGGACAGTGCCTCTTGTGAGCTTGCTTCTTGCAGATTCAGCCCTCTTCAGTCCCTACAGCATTGGTGACTGCCATGGATGGTAATCATCTTCCTCTTTTTGAAATGCAGCATTGTCACTCAGATCTGATGAGGTCTAACCTCGTCAGTTTGAAAAGCTCCAAACTTTAGAAGAAGCTGTATCAACAACAGAACTCTGCCAAAAGTTTTCCAGAAGGCACAGAGGTACCAGCTGTAATAACTGAGCCTTTATTCAGATGGGACAATCATAACTTTAAATACCCACATGAACTGCAGTGCAATCTCTCCTTCATTTCACTGGTGAGATTCATGAGCAATGGGAAACTCTTACTGGAGCCGTTAAATTTAAAGGTCAGTGAAATTCAATTTCAAATGTCCCAATTAACATCTCATAAGGACGTTAGTTGCTCGGATAATTAGCTGCCTGCATTAATTAAGGCTCCGGCTGCAGTGAACAGTTTACTCACAGGTACTGTGGTATCCAAACCTGTCTCTGTTAAACTTGAAATGAAGCATGTTGGAGTTGAACCAAAAGCCAATTATTTTAACCACCCATTCATTTTTGGAAGAGCAAAACCCTTCCCATTGAGCCTGGAGCAGGTGCTGATTATAATTTGGTTTCAAAATAAATTAAAGTGACTTTCAAAATGGTTTTGATCTTGCATTAAACACAAATAATAAGGTGAATTTTAATCACTCCCTAGGATTGGTCAAAGAGCTAGGTAGGGTTGAATTTTCACAATACTTAAACTTAATGACCTTCTACTTTCAATATTGTTTGCCATCCAGGAACATGTCCATAATCCAAATACTAGGGTGATGCAGAGTGCTTTAAATTCTACCACAATTTTTTTTTAACTTTAAAAATGCTTGGACCTGGCTTAGGTCTCAGGAAACAGGGCAACTGGAGGAGAACATCCAGATTCAACAGCTAAGTGCTGTTGCACCACTGATACTGGACTCAGAGGGGCATTATTGCTTCATTGCAGCTCCTTTACCAACATCCTTCAACAAGCATCCTACTGCATCCATCAACAAAACCTTCTCCTTGCAATTTGCTGACCATTCACAAAGGTCCATTGATGTCCCATCACTGCCAAGTTGGTAGGACACATGTACTGTGGCCCTGACCTAAGCCATTCTTTCCAAAGTTACTCTCACTGCTGCCTTCAAATTCCCTTTGCAGGACCAATCATGACATAGGAATCTCTTCCAGGTAATACAGGGGTCAATATAAAGAGGTGTCCCAACATTGACTATAGGCAGATAAATAGTAAGAATGGAAAAGAAGGAGTTGAGCAGATTTGGACCAAAAAAAGGGGTTTACGTGTAGAGGTAGTGGAAAGGCTGATCAGTTAAAGGAACACCTTGCATCTGTCTTTACCAAAGAGGGTGATGCTACCCAGGCCATGGCAACTGAGCAGGAAGTGTTACCACTGGAAGGATAAAACATTTGTAAGGAAGAAATATTGGCTAGGCTGCTGGGACTTAAATTTTGCAATGCACTGGTATGGATACATGCATCCAATCATTTTGAAAGAAATAAGATCTGAAATTGCAGGGATGTGACCATAATATTTAAATTTTCTCCAAACTCAGGGAAGATGCCAGAAAGCTGGAAAACTGCAAAAATTCCAGCTCTAGAGAAGAAAGATTGTGAGAATCAACCCAGCAATCACTATTTAACTCAGATGGTGGGGAAGCTTCTGGAAACACTTATTCATAATAGAATTAGAAAATCAAGAAAAGTCATCAGGGACTTTGGAAGGGGAACCTGATGGAGTTTGTTTTGAGAAATTAACAATGTTGATGTGGCATACATGGATTCTCAGAAGGCACTTGGTACAGAACCACACAACACACCAGTGAGGAAAGTTATTGGAGGACATGGTATAAAAACGACAATTGCAAAGTGGATACAAAATTGGCTGAGTGATAGAAAACAGAGCAATAATCAATGGTTATCTTTTGGGCTGTAAGAAGGTTTGTAGTGGACTGTTGGTATTGGATCTTTGGTTTTCCTGATATATATTAATGATTTGGGTCTTGGTGAGGAGAGGGTAATTTAAAAGTTTGTAGCCAACACAAAACTTGGAAGAAGTGTAAACTGTGAGGACAGTTTAGAATTGCAAAAAGGACATGGGCAAGTTGTTGGAGAGAACTGCCAAATGGCAGATGAGTTTCAATGAAAAGAAGGGCGAGATAATGCATTTTCACAGGAAGAACCTTGAAGCACAATATAAAATAAGGGATGCAGGAGCATAGGGACGTAGAGTACTTGTGCACAGATCATTGAAGGTGGCAGGACATGTGGGGAGAGTATTAAGTAAAGCATACAACGTCCTCTGCTTCATTATGAGGGACATTGAGTACAAGATCAAGGAGGGACTGTTCAATTTATATTTGTTGGACTTTAGTTGAACAGCTCTGTATGCTGCATTATAAGAGGACGTGAATGCATTAAGGAGAGTGCAGATGTGACATACAAGAATGGTTCCAGAGGTGACAAATTTCAATGATTAGGATAGATTGAAGTACCTTAGACTGTTCTCCCTGAAGAGAAGAAGACTAAGATGTGATCAGGTTTCCAAAATCATGAGCAGGCTGGATAGATGAGGATAAACTGTTTCTGTTCATTAAGAACTAGAAGGCAGAGATTTAAAAGGATTTGCAAAAGGAGTAAATGTGATGTAAGAGTAAAGCTTTTTCACACGACAAGTAGTTAGGGTATGGAATGCACTGCCTGGAAAAGAGATGAAAGCAGATTCAATTGAGACTTTCAAGAGAGCATTGGATAACTATATGGATAAAAATAAAATGCCAGACTATGGGGAAAAGGCAGGAGATTGGCATGAGGTAATGATGCTCCTTTGAATAGCTGGTGTAGGCATGATGAGCCAAATGGCTTCCTTTTACACTGTAATGCTTTCATGATTCTCCAGTGAAAACAGAAAATGCTGGAAATACTCAGTGGTTAAAGCAATATTTGTGGGGAGTTAAGCAGAGTTATGCTAAATACAACTCTTCCGCAGATCATTTTTGTGTATTAAGCGATTTAATCTGGTGTTTCAACGTCTGATTCCTAGAAACCCCCCAACATAACTGACTCCTGGAATATTTTTTAAATCAACATTTTTGGGCCTTTTATGGCATAAACGTAGGCTGGTGGATGGTCAGGGGAGGGGGAGGTTTGGTTCATGGAAAGCAAGGCTGATGACCTCCTCAGGTGTGAGGGTAGACTGGTCATACTTTCTCTGCAGCATATGAGGTAATCAAATATCATTTGCAGACTGGTGTAGATGTGTTCTTATCAGATTGTCATTGATTGCTCAATCTGCCCTAATTCAGGCCCAGTACCATTGTACACATTAGTGAATAGAGTCCCTGATGTAAAGCTCCACCAAAGCTTCACTCTATTCAGACAGGGGATCAGCTTCACTCTCCAGGCAAAGGGTCACAATGCCTTTTCCACACTCTAATATAAAATTGTTAAAAAGCATGGTATTCTTCAGGACCTTACAGAGATTACTTTTAAGGGTATACTTTACTAGTTTTAATTAAATATTGTGTGATTGGTCTTTTAATATTGGCATTGAAAACCTAACATGAAAGATTCTGAGGAAGAGAGGAATGGAAGATGGTTCCCAAAACTTCCAACTCATGGTTTTCATGGAGAAATCAGGCATGATAGGGACAAAGTTCTTCACCTTTAGGTTAGTTCTTCATTCCTCCAAAATGTATCATGGCCATACAAAACACCGTCAAACTTCTTCATCTACCTCCTTATCGGGGATCACTTTAAGTTACCTACAATCCTTTTCATCGTGAAGCCTGCTTCCAATTTTTGTGACAGCTGCAAATTTTGACATTGTGTTTCCTCTTGAGTCCGTGGGTCATTTTCATGAGTCATCCGTAAAGAGCAGTGGAACTAACACTGAGCAAAACATCATTGATTTATCCCCTATTACCTAAAACAAAACAAATCCATCAATGGGGGGTTTCTGTTTATTTGTCCAAGTGAAATTCTTTGCTGTAAAACTTAATTCCATCCACAGGCCATTGCAGCATTGAGTGAAGCAGCTACTACAGGACACCCTTGAGGGACTGAAAGCAAAATGAAGGCATGTATGGTGGAAAGGAAATGTTTAAAGCAGTGGGTACATTGCAAAACTATGAGGGATATTTCTGGGCCCCTATCATGCCTCTCCCGAAAAGTCTGAATAATTTACTCGTGTTCACTATTGTTGTTATGTTGGTAGAATTTCTGCTACAATACTTTCTGCACCTTCTTACTTGTCCAATGCACATCCTAGACTGAGTTTCTTCTCCCTCCAGCACTGCCCCCATGGTTTATTGGCAGCATTGATATCTAAAGTTAGGTCCAGATTTTCGGTTTGGGAACAATGACTTGAGAGGAACCCTAGCATCCTCGAACAGAACTTTAAAGATGGCTGCCTGCACTTCCCATCCCCAGTTGTTTTCTGGAAGGGGGAGGGGTAGGCTAGACCGAGAGCTGACCTCAGTTATCCAAAAAGAATAGAGGATGCTGCTGGTTCCTGGTGAGGGCTGAGTAGAATGTCTGTCTTGTGGTTTCAACATTGTACTCAGAATTTCAAAATAAAGACTAAAGCATAAAAAATTCCCTCTTGTTCTAACTCCTTCACTTCCCATGCCTATCTATGAGAAGCCATACTCATCTAGCAGTCCTGCATGGCTCTTATATTCCCTGAGTCAAACGAAGTGCCAAACTGAGTCTATCTACCCATCTTCAATTGCCCCTGATACACCTAATACCAATCTACCCATTTCACATTACCCTTTTTCCCTGTATGTCCCAAATCATTCCCATGGGCCTGTATAGGTCTTACATTTACTCAGTGCCAAAATATGCTCCCAACTGATCATCTTTATCTCTTTCTGTAAAGGGATGGCTGGAAAATGGGAAGCCTTCAAAAACAAAACAAAGAGAGTTAGGCTGAAAGACAAGGCTGGGAAATGGAGGGAATGCTGGATAACTAGAGAAATTGAGGTTTTGATTAAGAAAAAGAAGGAAGAATATGTCAAGTATAGACAGCAGAGATCGATTGAATCCTCAGAAAAGTACAAAGGCAGTAGGCAATACTTAAGAGGAAAATCAGGAGGGAAAAAATGGGACATGAGATAGCTTTGGCAAATAGGGCTGAGGAGAATACAAAGGGATTCTAACAATACATTAAGGAGAAAAAGGTAATTGGGGAGAGAATAGAGCCCCTCAAAGATCAGCCAGGCAAACTATGTATGGAAGCACAGGAGATGGGGAAGATACCAAACAAATATTTTGTGCCAGTGTTTACTGTGGAGAAGGACATGGAAGATATAGAATGTGGGGAATAGATGGTGATACCTTGAAAAATGTCCATATTATGGAGGAGGAAGTGCTGGAGGTCTTAAAACGCATAAAGGTAGATAAATCTCCAGGACCTGATCAGGTGCACTCTAGAAATCTGTGGGAAGCCAGGGAAGTGATTGCTGGGCCCCTTGCTGAGATAATTGTATCATCGATAATCACCAGTGAGGTGCCAGAAGACTGGAGGTTGGCTAACGTGGTGCCACTATTTAAGAAGGGCGGTAAAGACAAGCCAGGGCACTATAGACCGGTGAGCCTGACATCAGTGGTGAGCAAGTTGTTGAAGGGAATCCTGAAGGATAGGATGTACATGTACTTGGAAAGGCAAGGATTGATTAGGGATAATCAACATGGCTTTGTGCATTGGAAATTATGTCTCATAACATGACTGAGTTTTTTGAAGAAGTAACAAAGAGGATTGATGAGGGCAGAGTGATGGATGTGATCTACATGGACTTCAGTAAGGCATTTGACAAATTTCCTCATGATAGACTGGTTAGCAAATTAGATCTTATGGAATACAGGGACAACTCACCATTTGGATACAGAACTGTCTTAAAAGTAGAAGACACAGGGTGGTGGTGGATGGTTGCTTTTCAGATTGGAGGCCTGTGGCCCGTGGTGTGCCACTGCTGGATCCACTGCTTTTCATCATTTATATAAATGATTTGGATGTGAACATGGGAGATATAGTTAGTAAGTTTGCAGATGACAACAAAATTGGAGGTGTACTGGACAGCAAAGAAGGTGATGTCAGAGAACAATAGAATCTTGATCAGATGGGACAATGGGCTGAGGAGTGGCAGATGGAGTTTAGTTTAGATAAATGCGAGGTGCTGCAATTTGGAAAGGCAAACCTTAGCAGGACTTATACACTTAATGGTCAGGCCCTGGGGAGTTTTGCTCAACAAAGAGACATTCGAGTGTAGGTTCATAGCTCCTTAAAAGTGGAGTCGCAGGTAGATAGGATAGTGAAGAAGGCATTTGGTATGCTTTGAGTATAGGAGTTGGGAGGTCGTGTTGTGGCTGTGCAGGACATTGGTTAGGCCACTTTTGGCATATTGCATGCATTTCTGGTCTCCCTCCTATCAAAAGGATATTGTGTAACTTGAAAGGGTTCAGAAAAGATTTACAAAGGATGTTGTCAGAGTTAGAGGGTTTGAGCTAAAGGGAGAGGTTGAATAGGTTGGGACATTTTTCCCTGGAGTGTCAGGGATGAGGGGTGACCTTATAATGGTTTATAAAGTTGTGAGGGACTTGCATAGGGTAAATATACAAGGTCGTTCCCTGGGGTGGGGGAGTCCAGAACTAGAGGGCATAGATTTCAGGTGAGAGGGGAAAAAAATTACAAGGCGCCAAAGGGGCAACTTTTTCACATAGAGAGTGGTATGTGCATGGAATGAGCTGCTAGAGGAAGTGGTAAAGGCAGGTACAATTACAACATTTAAAAGGTATCTGGGTGGGTGTGGGCCAAGCCTGGCAAATGGGACTAGATAAGGTTAGGATATCTGGTCAGCAAGGATGAGTTGGACCGAAGGGTCTGTTTCCATGTTGTACGTTTCTATGGTTCTATGATCCCTTACGCAAGCAAGCATTTCCATCCTATTTGAAGATAAACAATAAAATGTTCATTTGTGAAAATGTTGATTTGGGAAATTTGTCATTGAGCACCAATCCTCTCGAGACTAATGTGAGCATGTACTCAGATATATCTAGCATTGTTTATGTTTTTTAACTCCACACTTTCTTTGGGCATTTCCTTGATAATCTTGGAAGTCCTGATGAGTTTAGGTATGCTTTTTGTACAATTCCAAAGGGTGCCTATTTCTCCCACAGGGTTTCTTACCTCCATTAAAGGTACCCCAGGACCAGATCCAAAAGGGTAGCCTACTTCTCCAGAAAGAGAGCAATATAAAACATTCGCCCAGCTCTTGACTCTCATAGCCACTCAATGTCATGTCAACTTCATGCCTACTTTCATCCACAACCTATTTCTCTTCATTTCCCATGCCAAATCATTGTGCCCACAAATAGAAGGAAGATAAAACTTTATTACTTAAAATTCAATGATGTACACTACAATCTATAGAAATAAAATACTTTTCAATAACAAAATATTGAAACATCCACAAACAATAAAAATCATTTTGATATTTCTGGCAGCTTTAAACTGATCAAAACTTGTTTTTACAAAGTCTCGACAGGTTGAACTGATCTAAGGGATTTCTTGGTCATTTACGCAGATCCTTTCCACAGTCGCAGTCCCAAAGGGCACTTGCCCTTTCCATATGATCCTTGACCCCATTCCCAAATGCTACCATCACAGTCCCAACCCCTTTCAGACAAAGAATCCCTGAAGACCACCCCTAAGATTGTCATGCAGCCATATCTGTGGAAGTAATCCCAGCTCTACAAAGGTGTACCCTGGTTATATAAATAAAATGCATTCAGTAGACACCTTTTCTTACCTAATCTAATCCCACACCCCAGGATCCAGATACTGGGACACCAAAACCTGATCTCAGTGGAGGCAGCTGTACGTTTATATGTCTAGATGCCTCCAGGGAGCCACCCACATATGAACTACGTGGGTGCCCTGCAAAAACGAGAAATGCTGGGTTTAAGGACAGCACTTGTGTTTTCCAATTTCTTCAGATATAATTTGTTCCAGCAGTGACACTCTATGACAGGGTAAAAACAACTAAGGCTTGAATGTTTTCAATATAATTTTCATTTTTAAGCTGCTTCAGGGTTTTACAGCACACTGTTCATGAAAATATATTAACATCAGTAAGTTTAAACATGTTCAAATGCTCACCAGCAAACTAGTTGATTTCTATTGGTGCCGAATAATGGGGGAGTCAGCTCCATTGTGTGCTGTGCTCATACTCATAGCAGGCACATTATCATTGCAAGCACTTTGTAAGGTTGGTAAATGGGAAGTGCACATTGCAGCAGAATCAATATCGTCCATCCGTGATTCATATCAACAAGCTGCACTACTTTCATGGAATTGCTGGACTCTGAGATTGTTCCTCATCTCTCTTGCCTCTGTAAGGATATCACAGCCTGATCCTTAAAAGCAATTTCTGCAACAGAAATTTACACCTGCACATCTGTTGAGTCATGGACAAAGAGCATTTAGTTTCTGATGCCCTGTTTTGCTAACAAGTTTAAGAAACTCGTAGAAGATCAGTCGCCTGACATTAGGTCTCATCCTTTGCATGTGTATCAGCCTTTTTGAACGGATCCATTTCAGCCACAAAGCAATACAAACTTGACCATATTTGCATTTATATTGGAGATTTTTAGTCTCGGTCATCAGCAACGGATGATTCCACCAGGAGTTGTGGAAGATCTGGCAAAAAAACTGAGTGCTATCAGAAAATAACAATGTGCCTCAGTGAATGGGATCTGCCTTTTTCCATAAGTGACAAATGTTAAGTTAAACCATATCAGAAAATGTATCTTAGCAATAATAGATTCCAAAAGTTATTAATGCCATGCTTTCTATTTTCCAGTTGGCACTCTGTCAGCAAAAAAGAAATTGCAAGCAATCAGAAACTGGGTTCTTAAGGTCACTGAGCTTTTATATTTTAAATTAGTGAACAGAGAAACGTATCTGTGCTGAACACTTAGGTCTGATGTTTACCTGACAATTTTGTCATTTATACTCGCATATTAAAAGTGGGATAAAGAGCATTCTCTATCTAATGCTTAATACTCGGATCAATTGTAAGCTCTGAGTTATGCGTCAGCAGCAGATTTCAAGCTCATCACTGGATTGAGATTGGATATGTAAAGATCAGTAGTTGTGCTAAGTTACTATTGGTGGATTTTTATGCTGGTTTCAGCTTAATGCAATTCAGTGTATAACCAACCAGAGCTATGACCACTAAAAGGCCCCTGGCCAGGGTGTCTACAGTACAGTCAGGATGACAGTGAAGACATCTTCTTGTAGAATAGAATTCCCATGGTCTGGAAACAGGCCATTCGACTCAACAGGTCCATACCGACCCTCCAAAGAGCATCCCACCCAGATCTATTCCCCTACCCGATTCCTGCTTTAAAACTACAATAGTGCAATGACCAGGAATTGAACTTGGGTCAATTATTTAGAAGACAGCTATGCTCGCTACTATACTGGCTTCACTCTTCACAAGTCTTATTTCCAGAGAGGAATTTCTGGATTGCTGTAGGTTCCAAGGTCCATGGTCCTTTCCCCAGGACACACACAAAGGCAAACATCGACTGCGCCTGGAAGACCATCACTTTGGTGAAAGATGCTTTTTGATCTGCCCAAAACATGATGGTTGTCCAGTGCAAAGAGCTGACATCGACCAAATATTGCAGCCTGGCATATTCCAAGGTCCAGGACTATGTGCTGAGGGACCCACTAAAACCCATGGTAGCAGCATCAAGGCACAGTGTAAAGTATAACAGAAGTCTGGCTGCATCTAAAACTCTGCTTTCACTCCACAGATGTTGCACAAGCCATTGATTTTTTCCGCATTTTATGATATTTTTCTGATTTCTAGAATTCGCAGTTCGTTGGTTTTCCATTTAGCTATCAGTACCTCAAAACGTACATATCTAGTTTCCTGTATGAGTCAGAAATACTTACAGGTTTTTCAGTTGCAGGGAATATCAAATTCCAATGTTTGTTTCTTTCTTTACACAGTCATAGAGTCATACAGCATGGAAACAGACCCTTTGGTCCAACTCTCTGTGCCAGCCAGGCTTCCCAAACTAAACTAGTCCCATTTGCCTGCATTTGACTCATATGCCCCTAAACATTTCCTATCCATGTACTATCCAAATGACTTCTAAATATTGTAACTGGACCTGCATCTATTTTTTCCTCTGGCAACTCATTCTATACACGCACCACCCTCTGCACGAAAATGTTGCCCCTCAAGTCCCTCTTAAATCTTTGCCCTCTCACCACAAACCTACACCCTCTAGTTTTGAGCTCCCCAGGACTACTTTTGTACACAGGTATGGATGTAATTACCTTTTTTATGAATATTTTGTCAATAAAAAAAATAATTTTTCTGACTACAGGATGTCCCTACCAGAATGGTTCAAATAGTTAGACTGTTCCGTATCACTGCCCCTCAGGAGGAATTTGCAAAAGTAAACACTTATGACCACAAGTCCATCAGGTGTTCTTGTACATCAGTCAATGAAAAGAAGCATGCAGGTACAGCAGACAGTGGAGAAAGCTAATAGCATGCTGGCCTTCATAACAAGAGGAACTGAGTATAGAAGCAAAGGGGTCCTTCTGCGGCTGTACAGGGCCCTGGTGAGACCTCACCTGGAATATTGTGTGCAGTTTTGGTCTCCAAATTTGAGGAAAGACATTCTGGCTATTGAGGGACTGCAGCATAGGTTCATGAGGTCAATTCCCCTGTAATGGCTGGACTATCTTACGTTTAAAGATTGGAGCGACTGTGCTTGTATACGCTTGAGGTTAGAAGACTGAGGGGATTATTAAATAATTGAACACTCTGGAGGCAGGAAACATGTTTCCGCTGATGGGTGAGTCCTGAACCAGAGGACACAGTTTAAAAATAAGGGGTAGGCCACTTAGAACAGAGTTGAGGAGAAACTTCTTCACCCAGAGAGTGGTGGGTGTATGGAATGCTCTCCCCCAGAAGGCTGTGGAGGCCAAGTCTCTGGATACTTTCAAGAAAGAGTTGGATAGAGCTGTTAAGGATAGTGGAATCAAGGGTTATGGGGATAAGGCAGGAACAGGAAACTGATTGTGGATGATCAGCCATGATCATAATGAATGGTTGTGCAGGCTCGAAGGGCAGAATGGCCTACTCCTGCACCTATTGTTTATTGTCTATTGAGATGATCACCACGCAGTGTCCGCAAGAGTGTGGATCCTGTCGAGTTATTCCCTGAGCAGACTGTCAAAGTCATTTGGCAGAATGCTTCATTTCCAGAACTTTCCAACAAGCACCAAGCCATTGCATGGTTGGTGATGAAAAGGACACTCCCCATCAGATCCTCCATGTATGCCCAGTCACTGTGCGTCATCACATGCTGCTCAAAGTGGCTGTGGGGGTTTCAGACTGTCACACATGTCCTCCTGGGATGTGCCTTTGCAAAGGAAGTTTGGAGAGATTTGCAGTGCTTTTGTTGAGGCTTGTCCTGAGCAGCTCCATTACATTGGACACTGTGTTCTATGAGCCACTCCCCGGACACACACCATGATAGTCATTGACTGGATGAATGAATACATCTGAAAATAAGGTCCAATATGAGGGAATTAGTTGCAGAAGCGGAAAATGAGGCTTAAAGTTAAGTTTACTTCATGAATTAACATAACTTGGGAATTGTTGAAGGGCAGAGAGGAAATGCTTTTTTACTCCTACCCTAGTCCAATAAGTTTGTTGGTTGATCAGGAACTGTCAAAAAGGGCTTCAAATTTCCGTAGACAGGTCAGGAATCTATTATCTATTTATTCAAAAACAGAAAAGACCTAAAAACTGAAAGTCTTTTTTCAAAAATGGACCTGAATAGACTTATAGACATGTTAAGTTTTAGCACTTTGGAACATGAAACTTTGCTTTTATGTCCATTTGAATCCATTCAGCAAAGGTTGTTTTTCAAAGGGTCGTAGTGGTCCTAAAGACACACAAACATATCTCAGTGATAAGGGCAGCAACAATGGATACACAAAAATAATGATTGCAGATATAATGAAAGGAAAAGTTTTACAGATATTACCAGATTTTTGATAAAGGTAATGTGAACCCAACAGACTAGGGTACGAATTTAAGAGCTACATGATTATTTTGCCTTTGGTTATGAGATGATTAGTAAAAGATCTTAGAGGATCAAGTAAGAGATTCCAAAACCTGAAAGTATTCTTCATCAAAAATAATTGGTCTCAAGGTGTTTGAATCCCAACATGTATTAGAAAAGTGTCTTATTTTCTAAAAAGCAACTATACTTCCATTTAATGAAGAAATATGATGAAGGCAAAACTTTGGTCAATATAATAACATAAGCAATCCTAAGCAGTTTACGTAAGGGAGCGAAAGTTAAGACATGGCAGCACTGCTCAGTCAAGTGGAATATGTTGCTGATAGTATGCAGAAAGACATAGATTATACCACCATCCCAACTAACCACATGTCCAGAAGTGCTTCAAACTGCAGCAACTTGAGGTCCTAATTTCAGTGCCTGTGTAACAGCTGGACTCACTGTGACACATCCGTGAGGCCGAGACTTACATGGATAGCATGTTTAGAAAGATAATCAAAATGTAACTTTCGGGCCTGAAGGCAGAAAAAGATTGGGAACCACTAGCAGTCAGTGATTCTGATAGTGCAGGAATTCCCTCGATCCCTGCCTCACAATTTGGTGCCCTCTTTTGGAAGAAAATGAAGGCATTGGTTCCTCGAGAGAGAGAGAGAGAGAAAGAAAGAGAGAGAGAGAGACAGAGAGAGAGAGCAGTCAGAGCCACATTTGTGAAGACAAAATTCCCTCGGCTGTACACAATGGGAGGAAGAAGAAAGGAAATACAATTGTGATGGGGAATCCATTGGCTAAGGAAAAAGACAGGCATTTTTGTAGTTGTAGTCATGACTCCAGCATGATAATACTGCCTCTCAGGTGCTAGGGTCAAGGATGTCACAGAGGAATTTCAAGGCATTCTTCTGGGGAAGGATGAACAGCCAGAGGTCATGCTCTATATTATTACCAAGGACTTAGGCAGGAAGGGAGATTCAGTCCTGCAGTCAAAATTTATGGAACTTCATAGAAAGTTAACCAGAAGGACTTCAAATGCTGTCACCACTACATAGCTCCCAGTGCCACATGCAATTGAGTTGAGAAATGGGAGGATCAGGCAGATTAATATGTGATTGGATAGATAGTGCATGAGGGAGGGCTGTAGATCCCTGGGGCAATGGGACAGACTCATGGGGCAATGGGATCTGTAAAAGCCAGGTGGGCTGCAACTCAGCAAAGCTGGGACTGACTTCCTAATTAGGTGCTTATAATGAAGTCAAGATCCGGATTACTGTGCATTAATGTGAATGCATGGAGTGCAGTAAATAAGACTGGAGGGTTACAGCCACCGATTACCATGTGAAATTATGATGTTATAGCAATAACAGAGAGTTTTCTCAAGGAGGGGCAGGTGAGGATGTGAAACATTCCTGGGTACAAATGTTCAATAATGATAGAACAGGAGGGAAGGGAGACGGGTGAGGTGGCAGCATTGGCTAATTAGAGCATAGCAGCGCTGAAGAAAGAGAATGTCTCCGAGGATTTGAGGTCAGAACTAATTTGGCAAGAGTGAAGGAACAAATCAGATACATTGTTTGTTGTAGTTTGTAGACAATTAACTCATGCAAAGAATGTAGAGGAACAAATTTGCAGGGAAATCACAGAGAGATGGCAACATTATAGTATAGTTATACTGGGAGACTTCAATTAGACAAATGTAGATGGGATACTGGTAAACCAGGGGGGATTGAGAGGCAAACACTCCTAAATTGTGTTTAGGAGAGTGTCCAGTATGTGTCCATGTCTGACAAAGGAAGATGCACTGTTACACCTCCTTTCTGGACATAAGGTGAGCCAAATACATCAGGTGTCAGTGGGAAAATATTTCAGAGATGTTGCCGGGTTTCAGATGATAGTGGAGAATGACAATGGTCGATCCAGACTAAAAAAATCCAATTGACGAAGAACCAACTTCAACGGAACTGGACCAGATAGACAAGATCAGTAGGTTAGCAGCCAAGACTGCAACAGAGTAATGGGGGCTCCCTTTAAAGAGGAAATTATTTGGGTACAGTCAAGATATATTCCTTCAAACAAGGAAGGCAGGACAAACCAATCCAGAGCTCTCTGGATAACAAATGCAATAGAAATTAAGATATGGAGAAAAGTATGCTAATGGAAAGTATTATTGAAAAATAAATTAGAGTCAGAGTCATAGAGATGTACAGCATGGAAACAGACCCTTCAGTCCAACCTGTCCATATCAACCTGATATCCCAACACAATCTAGTCCCACCTGCCAGCACCCGGCCCATAGCCCTCCAAACCCTTCCTATTCATATACCCATCCAAACGCCTCTTAAATGTTGCAATTATACCAGCCTCTACCACTTCCTCTGGCAGCTCATTCCATACATGTACCACCCTCTGCATGAAAAGGTTGCCCCTTAGGTCTTTTATATCTTTCTCCTCTCACCCTAAACCTATGCCCTCTAGTTCTGGATTTCCCCGACCCCAGGGAAAAGACTTTGCCTATTTAACCTATCCATGCCCCTCATAATTTTGTAAACCTCTATAAGGTCACCCCTCAGCCTCCGACGCGCCAGGGAAAACAATCCCAGCCTATTCAGCCTCTCCCTATATCTCAAATCCTCCAACCTTGGCAACATCCTTGTAGATCTTTTCTGAACCATTTCAAATTTCACAACATATTTCTGATAGGAAGGAGACCAGAATTGCGTGCAATATTCCAACAGTGGCCTAACCAATGTCCTGTTCAGCCGCAACATGACCTCCCAACTCCTGTACTCAATACTCCGACAAATAAAAGAAAGCATACCAAACTCCTTCTTTACTATTCTATCTACCTGAGACCCCACTTCATGGAGCTATGAACATGCACGCCAAGGTCTCTTTGTTCAGCAACACTCCCTAGGACATTACCATTAAGTGTAAAAGTCCTGCTTAGATTTGCTTTACCCAAAATGCAGCACCTCACATTTATCTGAATTAAACTCCATCTGCCACTTCTCAGCCCATTGGCCCATCTGGTCAAGATCCAGTTGTAATATGAAGTAACCCTCTGTGCCAACTGTGCCTCCTATGCTCGCATCCAAATCATTTATGTAAATGACAAAAGGTAGAGGATCCAGCACCGATCCTTGTGACACTCCACTGGTCACAGGCCTCCAGTCTGAAAAACAACCCTCCACCACCACTCTCTGTCTTCTACCTTTAAGCCAGTTCTGTATCCAAATGGCTAGTTCTCCCTGTATTCCATGAGATCTAAGTTTACTAATCAAACTCTCATGGGGAACCTTGTCGAACGCTTTACTGAAGTTCACATAGATCATATCTACCACTCTGCCCTCATCAATCTTCTTTGTTACTTCAAAAACTCAATCAAATTTGTGAGACATGATTTCCCATGCACAAAGCCATGTTGACTATCCCTAATCAGTCCTTGCCGTTCCAAATACATGTACATCCTGTCCCTCAGGATTCCCTCCAACAACTTGTCCACCACCGAGGTCAGGCTCACTGGTCTATAGTTCCCTGGCTTGTCCTTACCACCTTTCTTAAACAATGGCACTACATTTACCAACCTCCAGTCTTCCAGCACCTCACCTGTGACTATCAATGATACAAATATCTCAGCAAAAGGCCCATCAATCACTTCTCTAGCTTCCCTCAGAGTTCTTGGGTACACCTGATCAGGTCCTGGAGATTTATCCACCTTTACCCATTTCAAGACATCCAACACTTCCTCCTCTGCAATCTGGACATTTTGCAAGATGTTACCCTCTATTTCCCTACAGTCTATATCTTCCAATTCCTTTTCCACAGTAAATACTGATGTAAGATACTCATTTAGTATCCCCCAATTTTCTGCGGTTCCACACAAAGGCCGCTTTGCTGATTTTTGAGGGGCCCTATTCTCTCCCTAGTTACCCTTTTGTTCGTAATGTATTTATAAAAACCCTTTGGATTCTCCTTAATTCCATTTGCCAAAGCTATCTCATGTCCCCTGTTTGCCCTCCTGATTTCCCTCTTAAGTATACTCCTCCTGCCTTTATACTCTTCTCAGGATTCACTCGATCCATCTGTCTATACCTTATATATGCTTCCACGTTTTTCCTAACCAAACCCTCAATTTCTTTACAACATTCCCTATACCTACCAGCCTTTCCTTTCACCCTGACAGGAATATACTTTCTCTGGATTCTCATCTCATTTCTGAAGGCTTCCCATTTTCCAGCTGTCCTTTTACCTGTGAACATCTGCCCCCAATCAGCTTTCGATTGAGGGCAAAGAATAATGCAGAAGTTTCAGAGCACAGATGGAAAAAAAATTATGAGGGAAGCAAAGTGAAATTATAAGGAAAGCCTGGCAGCCAACATAATAGGTAATTAAAGTTGTATTTAAACAAATAAATAGTAAAATGCGGTAAACGGAGAAGTAAATCTGTTAAGTGAACAAAAAGGGAATGTACATGTGGATACAGGAGACATGGCTGAAGTAGAACATGAATGCCTTACATCTGTTTTTACCAAGGGAGGTAGATGCCAGTCTGACTATGGTGACAGAGGAAGGAGCTCAGTCACTAGAAGAATGTAAAATAAAGGGTGAAGGAGTGTTGCAAAGACTGTTGATACTTAAAGTTGAAAAGTCACCAGGACTAGATAAACCATTAACCTCTCCCTCCACTATAAAGTCAGAAGTGGGGATGTTTGCAGATGATTGATCTTTCTTGGTCCCTGAAATCTTAATTCTAGTTTTTTTATTCATTTGTGGGATGTGAGCATTGCTCGGTCAGCATTTATTGCTGGTCTCTACTTGCCCTTGAGAAGGTGGTGGTGAGCTGCCTTCTTGAATTGCTGCAATCCACCTGCTGTGGGTTGACCCACAATGCCATCAAGGAGAGAATTTCAGGATTTTGACTTAGTGACAGTGATGGAACGGTGATGTATTTTCAAGTCAGGATGGTGAGTGGCTTGCAGGGAAACTTGAAGGTGATGGTGTTCCCACATATCTGCTACCCTTATCCTTTGAAATCGAAGTGGTCATGGGTTTGGAAGGTGCTCTGCCTTGGGAAGCGGCAAGTTTGGAGCACAAGCCTTTAGTGCTATTGCCAGAATGTTGTCAAGGCCCACAGACTTTACAGTATCTAGTCTCTCCAGCCATTTCTTGACATTCCTTGAAGGAAATCAAACTGACTAGAGACATAGAGATGTACAGCATGGAAACAGACCCTTCGGTCCAACTCGTCCATGCCGACCAGATATCTCAACCCATTCTAATCCCACTTGCCAGCACCCAGCCCATATCCCTCCAAACCTTTCCTATTCATATGCCCATTCATATGCCCTTTTAAATGCTGTCATTGTACCAGCCTCCTCCAGTTCCTCTGGCAGCTCATTCCATACCTGTACCACCCTCTGTGTGAAAAAGTTGCCCCTTAGGTCACTTATATCTTTCCCTTCTCACCCTAAACCTGTGTCCTCTAGTTTTGGACTCCACCATCCTTCTGATAGCAAGGAGACCAGAATTGCACGCAATATTCCAAAAGTAGCCTAACCAATGTCCTGTACAGTCGCAACATGACCTCCCAACTCCTGTACTCAATACTCTGACCGATAAAGGAAAGCATACCAAACGCCTTCTTCACTATCCTATCTACCTGTGACTCCACTTTTAAGGAACTATGAACCCAAACTCCAAGGTCCCTTTGTTCAGCAACACTCTCTGGGACCTTACCATTAAGTGTATAAATACTGTTAAGATTCGCTTTCCCAAAATGCAGCACCTCGCATTTATCTGAATTAAACTCCATCCGCCACTTCTCAGTCCATTGGCCCATCTGATCAAGATCTCACTGTAATCTGAGGTAACCTTCTTCACTACCCACTACACCTCCAATTTTGGTGTCATCGGCAAACTTACTAACTGTATCTTTTATGCTTACATCCAAATCATTTATATAAATGATGAAAAGTAGTGGACCCAGCACTGATCCTTGTGGCACACCACTGGTCACAGGCTCCCAGTCTGGAAAACAACCCACCACCATCAAGATGGACAAGGGCAACAGTTATATAGGAACAACACCATCTGCAAGTTCCACATTAAGCCACTCTCCATTCTGACTTGGAAATATGCCACTAATCCTTCAGTGTTGCCATCTTAAAATCCCAGAATGCCTTCCTCAACCATACTGTGTATATACTTACAACAAACAAAATGCAGTCATTCAAAAATGCATGACAGCATCATCATCTGCAGGACATCTAGAGTAATAAATCCTGGACCACCTAGTGATGCCCAAATTTCATGAATAAATATTCAAAAAGAAATTATATGAAATTCCCAATTTTTACAGGAAAGTGAGATTGGGCCCTTCCTGCAACATACAAAGTATGTCAAGTTCTAATTGTTTGATTTTCTTTTGTTGAAGATGGCGATTGCCTGGCGTGAATGTCAGTTACCATTTGCCAGACCAAACCTGGATATGAGTGATCTGTTCCATCAATTTACTGATCAAATAGTGAAGCTGCCAATGATGTCCATTGAATATGTATGATTACCTGGATAAATTACTCTCCTTGATGGCTTTGAGGAGTTTATATCTTTGAAGAATTGACATCTTCAAGGAAGTAAAGATTAGTGTGGTGCTGGAAAAGCACAGCAGGTCAGGCAACATCCGAGGAGCAGGAAAATCAATGTTTCTGGCAAAAATCCTTTATCAGGAATGAGCCCGAAACATCGATTTTCCTGCTCCTCGGATGCTGCCTGACCTGCTGTGCTTTTCCAGCACCACTCTAATCTTGACTAATTTCCAGCATCTGCAGTACCCACTTTTGCCATCTTCGAGGAAGTGACAACTAAATCCAACTGTGGAAAGCTTTATTAACCAGTGACAGTAAATTTGTTTTTTGCCTTATTGATAATTAACTCTCAGAATGAATCTCCAGCTGGTGGTCGAACTATTTAAGTTAAAAATTAAATTGGTTCAAGAGTGTGCAGGAAATCTGACAGCCAAAGTTAACTCACAAGTTTCACGTAACCAGTCAGGATGAGAAACCCTCTGACTAAGGAGTCAGTTTTGAATCATTTATCAGCAGTTACAGTAGATTTGAGTTCCTCCAGCTTTTCCATGCTAAATATTCAGGTAAGTCAGTGAAAGCTTCAAAGTCTCTGAAGCTAATGCAATGTTGGGGTCTTTTTTCAGACAGTTCCATGCGTCGGTAATTATCCATCAGAGCTTTAAATTTCTCAGTCTTCTTCAAGGTAAATAATGGGTTGAGACAAAAGTTATAACTAAAATATACTATGATACTCGGAACTTAAATGAATCTGCTGCGTACCTAAAGACAGAAATTTAGCATTTGACATTACATAGCCGTACCAGTTATATTTTTGGCAGGGAGGCTTAATAAAATGTATCAGATAGTTAGCCCACCACCTTCCCATTCATCTCTGAGCTCATTTGTATAATGTAGAGAATGGGTGAGCACCTCAATCAATAACCCTCCCACCATGTATAAATAAATCATTAATCTGAGTTAAACGTAAGACTGGAAGGACTTCTCAGTCTAGAAAGGGTGCCTCTGAGAGCTGATCCTACAGTGGGACAGAAGATTGACAAGAAATGGAGAAATTACCCCAACATGTTACTTGAAGCTTCACTGGGGAACAGAAATGAGCAGGAAGGAATTTCAAGACAGACATCAGTAGCTATTTCTTTACAAAAAGAGAGTGATCAATGTTTGCAATAAATCAAGCAGTGGAATCAAATTTTATTTACAAAGAAAAGTAGAATTTGCAAAGAAATACAAGAAATGTTAAGTTTGTCTTCATATAGATTAATTAAGATGTATCAAATGACCTTTCTCATGAATATTTATTTTACAGTTTTGTGAACTGTAGCAATTGGATTCTGACACTTTAAAAAAATGAAAAGAACAAACAAGGGCTAAATTTCTGACATTGTAGTTCTGACAGAGAGCCTTGTCCACCAGAAGCGTTGTTTGAAAATCCAAGTGCATGTGCCATGTAATGTTCAAACTGTTCACAACTGAAGGCTCAGAATGGAGTAATGTGTACATCAACATTTGAATAAAAGATGGCAGAGGTTCTATGCTAGAAGCACAAAGTCAGGAAAACATCCCTCGAGAGCAAGTCGCAGCAGCAAACTGAGTGCTAATTATTAACCTATTGGCAAAATCTTTGAACAATAATTTAATAGTTTATTACTATAATTAATCTCTGAGGCATTCGGCAAATGGGTAACATTCATGCGTTTGGTGATTCTGTGAAAGTTAAAAATGTTAATGCTGAGTAATTGGACCAGTTTTCCACATTGAGTGCTCAAGATCTCAATGCTTGTCTCCTTGAAAAAGTGGAAAAGTGATTGTTTTTTCTCACAAGTACTATTCACAAATCTGTGAAGAACTGTGACATGGAAACTCAGACACATCGAAAAAGAAAAGGTACCAGAAAAAATGTTATCTTTGTGTTAGATAACACTGGGTTCCAACTCCACAAAGTCTTCGAAAGATAAAACAATTTCTAGAAAAGAAGGATGCTATTCATGCATCCTGCCCATGCTAGCCAAAAAGTAATTGCCTAGCCTAATTCCTATTTTCAGTGCTTAATCCATAGCCCTGTAGGCTGTAACATCTCCATGTTCTTTTTGAAGTGACAAGTGTTTCTGCTTCTATCAACATTCCAGACAGGGAGTTCTCACCACTGGTGAAAAGATTACTCTTGAACCTCCCTCTAATTGTTCTAGCAATTACTTTAAACTTAAACCTTTAAGTGATCTGGACAAGTATTCTTGGCCTATGTATCACTACGGTGCTGAGGCACAGAATTATTGAGGTATTGCATTTGGGGTGAAATAATAAATTTGGCCACCATTTTCATGTTCGTAGCATTAAAGAAGACATGGCATTATACAAAAGAAAACAAGAAATGTTCACCTGTTCTGGTAAATATTCCTCCATAAATTAACATGAAGCAATAGGATTTTCTTATCCAATATCTGTTTGCCAGATACTTGATACTGTTTTTCCTACATAATAGGAACAGCATTTCAAAACTTGCCTATGTGCTAGAGAGTCATACAGTCATAGAATCATACAGCACAGAAACTGACCCTTTAGTCTAACCAGTCCATGCTGAACATAATCCCAAACTAAATTAGTCCCACCTGCCTGCTCCTGGCCCATATGCCTCCAAACCTTTCCTATTCAAGTATCCATCCAAATGTCTTTTAAACATTGTAATTCTATCCATTTATGATTTTCTAAACTTATAAAATTGCTATCTACCATACCCCATTGAGAAAAGTCTCGGCCTATTCAGTCTTTCCTTTTAACTCAAACCTTCCATGCGCGGTAACATTTTGGCAAATCTCTTTTGAACCCTCTCCAACTTAATAATATCCTCTCTGCAACTGGATGACCAGAACTGGACAAAGTACTCTACACCAAGCTTCTGTACAACCTCAACATGATTTCCTAACTCCCATACTCAAAGGACTGAGTAATGAGGGCAAGCGTGCTAAATACCTTTTTATCCACCATATCTATATATGACACTAACTTCAAAATTATGTACCTAAGCCCCTAGTTCCCTCTGTTCTACTAACTACCCAAGGCCTTACCGTTAATTGTATAAGCCCTAGCCTTGTTTGTTGTAGCAAAGTGCAATACCTCACGTTTATCGAGATTGAAATCCATCTGTCATTGTTCAGCCCATTGACTCATTTGATCAAGATCATTTATGGTCATTTAAGCGGGCATTGGATAGGCATTTGGAAGTTATTGGGCTAGTATAGGTTAGGTAGGATTCGGTCGGCGCAACATCGAGGGCCGAAGGGCCTGCACTGCGCTGTATCCTTCTATGTTCTATGTTCTATCCCTTTGTAAGCTTTAAAAAACCCTTCTTCACTGTCCACTATACCATCAATTTTGTTGTTGGGTGCAAACATAGTAGCCATGCCTTCTATATTCTCGTCCAAATCACTTTTGCCAGTGACAAACAGAAAAGGACCAAGAACAAATCCCTGTGAAACACTGCTGGTCACAGGTCTCCAGTCTGAAACACAACTCTCCACCCACCATTCCCTGTCTCCTGCCATCAAGCCAATTATGTAGCCAATTGGCAAGCTCTCTCTGAATTCCATGTGACCTAATTTTACTAATTAGTCCCATGCAAAACCTGTTGAAGACTTCACTAAAATCCAAGTAAACATGCTCTGCCCTCATCAATCTTTCTGGTAACTTCTTCAAAAAATTCAATCAAGCTTGTGGGACATGATTTCCCTCGCACAAACTATGCTGACTATTCCATTTCAATTTTTGCTTCTCCATATGTCCATAAATCCTATCTTTTAAAATCATCTCCAACGATTTACTCACAAACAAGGGCAGACTCACTGGTCTATAGTTCCCTGGTTTCTCCTTACGGCTCTTCTTAAACAAAGGTACAACATAATCTTTAAAAAAAACACCCTCCATTTAGCAATAAAGAATTTTCATTTTAAGGATTTGTTTAAAAGGTTGATGGGATTCTGACTGAATCACCCTTACACTCACTTCCCACCAGTCTGCTGGTCATCCTGATGAAGGCTTCTGGTTAGCTTTCCAGCTTTGAAGACTAGCAGATTATTTTAAACAATATGTCAATTCAGCTGTTTCAAAAGGCAGAGTACTGCATTAGATGTGATTCTATCACCACATTTGTATTAAATAATCCCAAGTGTGTTATTAATTGCACCGACAACCACTTTAGGACCTAGTAAAATTAGGTCACATGGAATTCAGAGAGAGCTTGCCAATTGGCTACATAATTGGCTTGATGGCAGGAGACAGGGAATGGTGGGTGGAGAGTTGTGTTTCAGACTGGAGACCTGTGACCAGCGGTGTTTCACAGGGATTTGTTCTTGGTCCTTTTCTGTTTGTCACTGGCAAAAATGATTTGGACGAGAATATAGAAGGCATGGTTACTATGTTTGCACCCAACAACAAAATTGATGGCATAGTGGACAGTGAAGAAGGGTTTTTTAAAGCTTACAAAGGGATCTTGATCAAATGGGTCAATGGGCTGAACAATGACAGATGGATTTCAATCTCGATAAATGTGAGGTATTGCACTTTTCTACAACAAACAAGGCTAGGGCTTATACAATTAATGGTAAGGCCTTGGGTAGTTTGTAGATCAGAGGGAACGAGGGGCTTAGGTTCATAATTAGCTTTCATTAGCTTTGTAGTATGGTGAACTTGTATAGATTAGAAGCTATATATGTTTAATAAACAGGGCTTTGTTCTTTATAGACAGATAGAACTTGCATGCAGAAGTTGTTTCAACTGAACATAACAGGTGACAGCCACTACCTGGTTCATTTCTCAGGCCATCCCCTTAACCAACTAGAGGCAACCTGCCTGATTTAAATACAAATATAAATATATAGGTAGTTAACTGTCTGTCATCATCTAACTGGTACATTCCCAATGGCAGCGTCTTTACCAATCAAAGTCCACTTGCCAACAAATCAGCGCACAAGTATATTTTTTTCCATTTATACTACTCTTCTTGTGGATTGTCCTGATGAGTGCATGAAGAAACAACTTTGACAAAATGTATTTTTTCTCTATTACTTAAGGCATGAAATCTGCTGTAAAGGTATAGCATACTACCATGAATGAAAGTGATAGTTGCTAAATATAAATGCAGAGGAAGTCTGTGCTGACACAGAGATTTGTTAACAAGGATGTACGTAGTGAAAAACAGCAGGGTTATGCAAATTGAGTTACACATGCCAGAGTGCGAGAGAGAGAGAGAGAACTTCTATCAATTCTTAATGCAATCTGTAATGTTGTTACATTTATAGTAAAGTTGTATATTGCTGAAAGAGAAGAATACAATAAATTACCATGTCTCTAACCATAAAATGTTGACCTTCATGTAAGGCGAATAGCTTTGTCAAGCTTAGGAGGGATACCTTTGGCAATTAAAGTTCATGATGCTGTGAAAGAGACATTGGGGATTCGTTCATTCCAAGCTGATAGAATCACCTCTGTTCAGTTGGTAGCATTCCTACCTCTGGGTGAGAGTGTTATAATTTCTTGTCGAGTAATTGGACTTGAACTCATAATCCTGGTGAATGATCCATTGATGAGGAAGGAATGCCAGCTTGTTGAATGTGATGCTCAAATTGATGTCAAAGCAAAATTCTAAATTCTTTGTTTTGTTTGACTGGGCTAGGTTTTAGAAAAAAATACAGCAGTTCTGTGAGGTTACCCAATAATTTTGGCTGAATTCCTCATCGTAACCATTAACTGCCTTATGTGGATTAACACTGAAGAAAGTAATTGGCACCCATTAATGATGATTCTGGGCCAGAACATAGCCACACAGGCAACTGGAGGAAACTTTTTAAAAATGTCCCACATTGACTCTCACAAAGGTAACCCTGTCACTTACAGATCCACTAACAGATGTTGCTTGTCTTCTGCAGATTCTGAGCAGTATGACTTCTTAAATAATAAAATGTTATGTATTATCCATAAAGGTAATACAAAGCACAGAAACCCATGACACATGAGGGACAAGCAAGAGCAACTTACTTGAAAATTCCACATGGGTTCCTATGTCTACATTTATATTTCATTGGTTTCTTTCTGAAGTTACAACAGAATCATAGAAGTCCTACGGTGCGGATGCAGGCAATTCAGCCCATTGAGTCTATACCAACCCTCCGAACAGCTTCCCACCCAGACTTACCCCTGTCCTACCCCAATCTGTAACCCTGCATTTCCCCTGACTAATCAACCCAGCCTGTACATCTTTGGGCTGTGAGAGGAAACCGGAACACCCAGAGGGGAGAATGTGCAAACTCCACTCAGACAGTCACCCGAGGCTGGAATCAAACCCGGATCACTGGCATTGTTAGGCAGCAGTGCTAACTACTGAACCACTGTGCCGCCCACAGTGTGTTTTAGACTAACAGTTGTACCTTACTTTCTGACCCCTCTGATGTCAATATATGAGTTCTGTGCCTATATTTGCCATTCCTTCCAAGTCCAAGAGAGTTAAAAGTGAATCTGGAACCGTGAATTCAAATCTCACTTTGTATTTTAAAGTGTTCCATTAGCCATCCACCTGCCAGCCTCTCTCAATAAGAAAGCACCATAAATAGTAAGTGATTACGGCCACTCATAAAATAGTGAAGTAGTAATTTATTCTTGGAAGGACTAGAGAGTTATTGAATGGGACAGTACACTAATGCAATATGAGGAACAGTAATGTATTCTCCAATATGCCCCATTAATGTAAACATCACTGTTCCTATCAATTTTAATTTACAGAACCAACAATGCTGAGGTTTGTGTGATTGTAAAGTTTGGGAGTACATGCTATATCACTGGATTGGGATTGCCTGCAGTAATTTTCCCCAGGTCTTTGCAATTCAAGGATGATCACAATTCCATCAAGTTATCTGCAATATTTGAATGGCTACTGCTTTATTTACTGCTGTGCCTCCTTTATCAATGTATTGAGTTAATCAAAAACTAGACAGTTCCTTCGATTACAAGTAATTCATCTGCTTTGAAATGCTAGGACACACCCCTCAGGTAGGTAGGACTTGAGCCTGGACTTCTGAGCTGGAGGTAGGAGCATTGCCACAGCGTCACAAAATCCTCATTAGTGATCATTTCCTCACCAACCAGTTCAGAGACACTATCCCACACATCTGGAACAGGTGGGACTTAAACTCAAGTCTCTTGTCCCAGAGGTAGGAACACTACCACTGTGCCATAAGACCCTGCCCTAAGATAGTTCAAATGTTGACTCAGAACAGGTTTCGTGCACAAGGGACTGTTAATGTTTTTAAGTTATTAATATTAAGTAACACCTGATGCTTTATACTGCCTCAAGAGCGCCATCCAAGCTAATTTCTATCAGGATTTGAACTGAAGGAGTCTGCAGAATTTTGTATTTATTCTGGATTTACGAAACTGAGTACTCAGTTCAAGCCAAAAGCAGAAGGAATCCAGATACACAGTAAAATAAACATCTTCCAAAAAACTGGAAACTGGCATCACAAAGCCCTGGCTTTAATATCACAGAAATCAGCCAATTGGGGAGTGGCAATAAAGGAATTCTGTTTTCATAAAAGTAGTGGTCAATGTGAGGTTTGCAAATCAGAAGAACATTGTTTTTATCTTTATCTTCCCCTGATAACATGGTGGCACAGTGGTTGGCACTGCTGCCTCACAGCGCCAGAGACCAGGGTTCAATTCCTGCCTCAGGTGACTGACTGTGTTGAGTTTGCATGTTCTCTCCGTGTCTGTGTGGATTTCTTCTGGGTGCTCCGGTTTCCTCCCACAGTCCAAAGATGTGTGGGTCAGGTGAATTGGCCATGCTAAATTGCCCATAGTGTTAGGTAAGGAGTAAATGTAGGGATATGGGTGGGTTGCGCTTTGGCGGGTTGGTGTGGACTTATTGGGCCGAAGGGCCTGTTTCCATGCTGTAAGTAATCTAATCTAAATGTGGACCTATAGACCATGATTTACACCTTTACAGCAAAGAGGTTAAAACAAATGCAAACAGCTATCTGTCCAAAAAAAAACTTTGACACCATGATGCTCCTGCTGTAAATTGCACTATCCCCTGAGCAGCAGAAATTTACCAAGTACTTTTGCAGTAGGTGCGAGGTACCTAAAAAGTTGTTTTATAATCACAGATAAATATTTGAGGTAGCTTCATGTTCACTTCAGTATAAATAGCAATGGAATTAATTTATCTGACAGCTGATGCCTACTGCCAAGTGCTGCAATTGCCATCTTTCCTCCTGCAGTGCCTAAATAGAGGTCTCAGCAATGAACAATTGTTCTTACTGGAGGCTGTGACTCTGACGCTGAAGCGTTATTGAGTGGAATTCTGTCAAAGCACCGTGTATCCTGATAACTAGACTTGAAATGCACAGCCAGCCAATTGTATAGTTGGGGTGGTCAGGATATTGCCAAATGTGCTGTCATTTCTTAGTGTCGAGAGTGGAGCACCGTATTTAAACAGCAGCCGAATAAGCATCTGTTGTATAAATCTCTGCGGGCTGTGGAAGTATCCTTTGGGGCCCACCTTCCATTCACGGGACCTTCCCCTGCCACCGCAAGATGTGTAAAACCTGCGCTCACACCTCTCCGCGCCCCCACCTCCATACAAGGCACCAAAGGATCATTCCACAATCAGCAGAGATTTTCCTGTACATCCAAGCACCTCATCTACTGTGCCCATTGCTCCTGATGTAATCTCCTCTACACTGGGGAGACAGGACTCCAACTTGCAGATCACTTCAGGGAACATCTCTGGGACACGTTCACCAAACAACCCCACCACCCTGTGGCCAACAACTTCAACCACCCCCTCCCACTCCACTAAGGACATGGCCTTGGCCCTCTTGGCCCTCCTCTGCCGCCAAATCCTAGCCATCCAATGCCTGGAGGAGGAACATCTCATCTTCCACCTCCAACCACAGGGCATCAATGACGACTTTATCAATTTCTTCATCTTCCCTCCCCCCACCTTATCCTGGATCCAATCCTCCATCTTGACACCGCCCTTTTGAACTGTCCTACCTGTCCATCGTCCTTCCTACCTATCCGCTCCACCCTCCACTCTGACCTATCACCATCACAACTCCAACCTTCATCTGTCTATTGCCTTCCAAGTTGTCTTTCCTCCAGCCCCACCCCCATCCTATTTATCTCTCAGCCACTCCTTGGGGACCCCTCACATTCCTGACGAAGGGTTTGTGACGAAAATGTTGATTCTCCTGTTCCTCGGATGCTGCCTAACCTGCTGTGCTTATCAAGCACCACACTTGACCATCCATAACCTCATGTAGGAGTTTGGCGCACCGACCTTTATACCGCTGAGGCCAAAAGCCAGCTCGCGGACGCCTGCTCTTATCGCCCCCTTGACCATGACCCCACCTCCCACCACCAAACCATCATCTCCCAGACCATCCATAACCTCATCACCTCAGGGGATCTCCCATCCACCGCCTCCAACTTCATAGTCCCACAACCCCGCACCGCCCGTTTCTACCTCCTGCCCAAAATCCACAAACCTGACTGCCCCAGCCGACCCATTGTCTCAGCCTGCTCCTGCCCCACCGAACTCATCTCCGCGTACCTCGACACGGTTCTGTCCCCTTTAGTCCAAGAACTCCCCACCTACGTTCGCGACACCACCCACGCCCTCCACCTCCTCCATGATTTTCGCTTCCCCGGTCCCCAACGCCTTATCTTCACGATGGACATCCAGTCCCTCTACACCTCCATCCCTCACTCAAAGCCCTCCGCTTCTTCCTTTCCCGCCGCACCAACCAGTATCCTTCCACTGACACCCTCCTTTGACTGACTGAACTGGTCCTCACCCTGAATAACTTCTCTTTCCAATCCTCCCACTTCCTCCAAACTAAAGGAGTTGCCATGGGCACCCGCATGGGCCCCAGCTATGCCTGTCTCTTTGTAGGATATGTGGAACAGTCCATCTTCCACAACTACACTGGCACCACCCCCCACCTTTTCCTCCGCTACATCGATGACTGTATTGGCGCTGCCTCGTGCTCCCACGAGGAGGTTGAACAGTTCATCAACTTTACCAACACCTTCCATCCCGACCTCAAATTCACCTGGACTGTCTCAGACTCCTCCCTCCCCTTCCTTGACCTTTCCATTTCCATCTCGGGCGACCAACTCAACACAGACATCTACTATAATCTGACTGACTCCCACAGCTACCTGGACTACACCTCCTCCCACCCTGCCCCCTGTAAAAACGCCATCCTATATTTCCAATTCCTTCGTCTCCGCCGCATCTGCTCCCAGGAGGACCAGTTCCAATACCGTACAGCCCAGATGGCCTACTTCTTCAAGGACCGCAGATTCCCCCCAGACGTGATCGACGATGCCTCCACCGCATCTCCTCTACTTTCCGCTCCTCTGCCCTTGAGCCCCGACCCTCCAACCACCACCAAGACAGAACCCCACTGGTTCTCACCTACCACCCCACCAACCTCCGTATACAGCGTATCATCCGCCGTCATTTCCGCCACCTCCAAACGGACCCCACCACCAGGGAGATATTTCCCTCCCCTCCCCTATCAGCGTTCCGCAAAGACCACTCCCTTCGTGACTCCCTCATCAGGTCCATACCCCCCACCAACCCTACCTCCACTCCTGGCACCTTCCGCTGCAACCGCAGGGAATGTAAAACTTGCGCCCACACCTCCTCCCTTACTTCTCTCCAAGGCCCCAAGGGATCCTTCCATATCCACCACAAATTCACCTGCACCTCCACACACATCACCTATTGCATCCGCTGCACCCGATGTGGCCTCCTCTATATTGGGGAGACGGGCCGCCTACTTGCGGAACGCTTCAGGTAACACCTCTGGGACGCCCGGACCAACCAACCCAACCACCCCGTGGCTCAACACTTTAGCTCTCCCTCCCACTCCACCAAGGACATGCAGGTCCTTGGACTCCTCCATCGGCAGAACATAACAACACGACGGTTGGAGGAAGAGCGCCTCATCTTCCGCCTGGGAACCCTCCAACCACAAGGGATGAACTCAGATTTCTCCAGTTTCCTCATTTTCCCTCCCCCCACCTTGTCTCAGTCGGTTCCCTCGAACTCAGCACCGCCCTCCTAACCTGCAATCCTCTTCCTGACCTCTCCGCCCCCAACCCACTCCGGCCTATCACCCTCACCTTGACCTCCTTCCACCTATCACATCTCCATCGCCCCTCTCCCAAGTCCCTTCTCCCTACCTTTTATCTTAGCCTGCTGGACACACTCTCCTCATTCCTGATGAAGGGCTCTGGCCCGAAACATCGAATTTCCTGTTCCTAGGATGCTGTCTGACCTGCTGTGCTTTAACCAGCAACACATTTTCAGCACCACACTTTAATACTCTTGCTAACAATGTCTAACTTATTGATGTAACTTGTACCTGATTACTAGCAAGCATATTCTCTCTTTTGCTCACTCCAAGAATCCCTTCTCACTAAAGCTTACAAATGTTTTTGATCTACACTGTAAAACAAAAGGGCCTTTAGGCCTAGTCAAGGAAAGGAGATGGTGGCAGCAAATCCCAATCAGTGGTAGTTCTATTATAGCAATACATACAATGCTATCCTATCCCTGCAAACCAGCAGCATTATTCACCCATCACAGCAAGGAATTTGCATTTGAATTCTCACCAGCTTTTCCACCATTATCAATCCCCACTGCCTGCTGTCACCCCAATAAAATGGACAAACATGCCTCGGTGCAGAGAATGAGTAAACCTCATGGTTTAGTGAAGCCTCTTTCCTGGTTTTCCTCCAGGTTGTCTGGGAATGGCAGGGAATCCTGTTTTCCTATGGCGGTAGTAGTAGGCTGGCAAATTAAGATGGCCTATGCTGAGATCATGGCAAGCCAGGTACCATCGGGAGGTGGAGAAGTCGACGTTTCAGGTATAAAATTAACTTCTCGACCTCCGGATGCTGCCTGGCTTGCTGTGTTCTTCTGCTTGTGTACTTTGGATTGCAGTATCTACAATTGTTTTGTTTCTGTCTTGGCTGAGGTCATTGTAGAGAATAACATCCATGGGATCCACAAGTGAAATAGGGTTAGGTGCCACAAAAGTTTCAATGAACATCCTGGGCCATGTGTATAAATGGCATGCAGTAGCCATTGCAACGTGACACTCATGATAACATTAACCAATCAAATGCATGAGTTGAGAAGTCTGACAGGTAAGTTTGAATTCCAGGTCTCTCCTTTGACTTGCATTCAGTTACTTTGAATTTCACAGATTAAGTGTCACAGAAATCAAACAAACATTAGTGTTAATATAATAGATTATTTTACCTATGTTGGCCACTATTGTCATCCTATCTTTGAAGGCTCATTTTGAAAGTTGGTAAATCTTCATCAAGCCTGAAACCATAATGTGGTTATGAAAGACATGTCATTGAGTTTCTTAAAACAATACCCCTATACCTGAACAATTCATTTATGTATTACAGTTCCAAGTCACTCCTGTCAACCTCAGTGGGTGCTGACAAACTGATAATATGTCGGCCCATTCAGTGGGGTGACCTGTGTACAGTTTTTCAACATTTCTTTTATTGTTCTCTTTCCTTCCTTCAATTACTTCAGATGACTGTGACTGAGCTGATGTGTAATTTATACTTGATTTTCAAAGGTTTTTGCATTTGAGTCAAGATCTTCCTGCAAAATGTAAGCCTTGAACACTATCTACCTGTGACAGGACCCTCCACATAAAATCGCCTCACTCTTATGAGAAAGGTATTGCTCAATCTAAGATATTTGCAAGTACACATTTTATAATCATTAGAATTGTGAGGAATTTAAAAATTTTGAATCTTTTGCATTATTAACCTTGTAGCTCATTCTCACGAGTCCCAAGACCTTAGTTTAGATTAATTACAGTATGGAAACAGGCCCTTTGGCCCAACAAGTCCACACCAAACCACCACCCACCCCCTATATTTACCCCTTCACCTAGGGGTAATTTAGCATGGCCAATTCACCTAACCTGGACTGTGGGAGGAAACCCACACAGACACAGGGAGAATGTGCAAACTCCACACATTTAGTCTCCTGAGGCAGGAATTGAACCAGGGTCTCTTACACTGTGAGGCAGCAGTGCTAACCACTGTGCCACCATGCCGTTGTCCCAATCTATATTTGATCTCTTTTATTTGAATTTTAATCACAACAAATATCAAAATATTTAATTCCATCCTGCTTGATTTAAATCAGCTTGCTATGGAAAATGTGTCAATGGCTTGATGATTTGAAAATGTCTCATTCTACTGGCTACATTATTCATTTCATACCATGCTGCTGTTGTACTTGTCTGAGACCCATTTTTTTTTCTCTCTCTGGGCTTAAGTCTGGAGCACTAATACAAAATGGGTGATATAGATTCACCCATTCATTATACATGTCTCTGGATTTTTATTTCCGTTGACTATTTATTACTTCATATGATTTCTGTGGAGTATGCCTTTGGTGCTGAATGAAAACTAGTGCAGCAATAAAGAGATCTCAAGAAAGTAAGTGCAGCTGGGAAAAGAGAGAGGTGGGAGCAAGCACTGTGCAGTATTCCTATTCAACTAGAGTTCTAAACAAGCACAAAGATACAAAGAAGCCAAATTCGGTGTTTGAAATCCGAAATAAAAGCAGAATAACTTTGCAGAGAAACTTTGCAGGTTGGGCAGCATCAGTGAAAAGTGAAACAGAGTTGACATTTCAAGTTGAATGTGACTTGCCCTTACAACTGTTCTGAAGAAGAATCATACTAGACTCAAAATGTTAACTTCGTTTCTCTCTCTTTCTCTTTCCACAGATGTTGACAGACCTGCTGAGTTCCTGTAACACATTCTGTTTTTAATATGCATTATTTCATTTTATGTATTGTTTATTATTCTTTTGTTTTGACCATCTAATTCCCCGAACTCATGCACCCTTGCACTCAGTGCATTATTTCAAGAATCTTGTCCTGAGGTCCCCGATCTCACAACAGCTCCATATGATATCAACAACAGCTGATGGCACTGGACACTTCATGTGCTGAGGGATTTGACTTCTGCTCCAGAGTCAGCTGTACTCCTAGCCAAGCTGTTTCAGTACAGCTCCAACATATCAAGGAGCCTTAGCAAAATTGGAATAAATGAGAATCAGGGAGTGGGGTGGGGGCTAGTTATAGTTGTGTTTGTGGTCATGGTTGTTTGAGGTCAATCAGAACTTCACCGCAGGGGTTCCCCGGGACAGCTAATGTTCTAAGCCCAACCACCTTCAACTGCTTCATCAGCAGCACTTTCGTTCCATCAAAAGGTCAGATGCGGGGATTTTTCCATTTCAACCACAATTTCATACAGAGTGAAGCAGCCCATGTCCATAGGAAGTAAGATTTGAACAAAAGTCCAGACTGGGGTTGATAGGTGGCATGTTAAATTTGTAACACATGAGTGCCAGACTATGCCTATCCCCAAATCGAGAGAATGTATTTGTTTCCCCTGGAAGTCATTGGCATCAGCATCACTGAGTCACACAGTATCAATTTCCTGGAGGTCACCATTGACCAGAAACTGAACTGGACTCGCCATACAAAGCCTCGAGCCAAAGGAGTAAACCAGAGGCTGGGAACTCTCTGGGCAGTAACTCACCTCCTAGCTCCTCAAAACCTGTCTATCATCTAAACTCCACAGCTCAGGAGTGTAATGGAGTACTCCTCACAGATTCCTGAAGAAGGGCTTATGCCCGAAACGTCGATTCTCCTGCTCCTTGGATGCTGCCTGACCTGCTGCGCTTTTCCAGCAACACATTTTTCTACTCCTCACTTGCCTAGATGAAAGAATGTAAGGGCCTGGAAGCTGTGAGAAATGGCCTGGAAACTCTGAATATCTGGAACAGAGCTGAAAATTGAAAGTCTCCCCCGATAATCTGGGTGAAGTCATTAAGTTTCTAGAATTTGCCAGCCATATCTATGCATAAATAATACACTTACATTGATCTTTCCAACCATTTTTAAAGTCTTTCCAAAATCTTATCTGAGCATCTTTCTGGCCTTCAGTGGAAAGGATTCTCCCTCCTTTTCTGACTGCCTTGACAAATGTCTTTGTCTCCAATTCCTGATGATGGGCTTATACCCAAAACATCAATTATTCTGCTGCTTGGATGCTGCCTGACCTGCTGTGCTTTTCCAGCAGTATACTCTCGTCTCTGTCTCCAATGCATCATTTGGAAATTCAAGAGCTTTTGACTCTTTATCTTACTCTGACTTAACAGGCATTAGTTCAATACGCGGTCAAATTATACAATGAACAGGATCTATTTGATAATAAGGTAAAAAAAAGCTCTGAGGAAAATCATCCTCAATATCTGTCATAAACTGGGAGAAATGTGTTGTTTCATATTGTATAGAGTGTGAAAGTACGTTTTTTACACTGAAAGCATTTTCTCTTATGTAATCTTTCTCCTCTAACATTTCCTATAATTATAGTTAAAAATACAAAGATCATGCTGATGGAATTGAACAGTGAAGAGGAGTAAAGGTTAATGCTATTCTCGCCACTGAACATTGAAAAATACGATTAATTTGTGCATTACTGAAAAAATTATCCTTTTTCAATCTATACTGCAATGTGAATAATATCCCTCTTGGACAGCATAGTCTTTTATATGTCTGAAATAAGTACAAGCTCCAGTCCAATTATATGCATTGCAGTCCTTTGTTCATGGTGAAATTAGAAAAAGTAGAATTTTCTGTAGTTAGATGGACAGTGATGTTGCTGTCCACAGTGGATGCTTAATTAGTTGTCATTTAAGAGGAAAATGGCTTTTACTTTTACAGAATGACTGCAGAAATGAAAAGGGTTATTTAGTTGTCAATTCAATGGGTGAATCTGTTGGCAGTCCAAGTATAAATATGTGTTATGGGATGCAAACAGAAATACTAAAAGGGTTTGCAGATTACGTACACTGAATTAATAATATATTTATCTGCATAGTTATGTCAGTGTGTAGTTCTGTGTCCATTTGAAGGCATCATTAGGTATGTTTTCCACTAATGGCACTGAGTTAAACTTGAAGGAAATGTTAGAAAATAAAATCAGCGACATCATCTGTAACACTGTGGCAAATAACATTCACACTGCACAGATAGACAGACAATGGCCATTTCCAATAAGAGACAATCCAACCATCTCCCTTTGAATTCAATGGTATTACCATTGCAGAATCACCCAATATCAACATCAGGGGTGTAAATATTAGGAATAAATTGGTCTGGACCAATCATTTAAAGACTATATCTACAAGAACAGTTCAGAAACTCACTTCCTGATTTTCGAAAGTCTGCCCACTATTTACAGGGCACAAGTCGGGAATGTAATAGAATAATTTCCATTTTCATGAGTGTGTGGAGCTTCAACATCTCTCAAGGAACTCAAAACATTCAAATACAGAGCAGCCCTTGACTGGAAATATCATTCACCACCTTAAATATTCACTCCCTCCACCACCAATTGCTCAATAGCTCCTTCTGTTCAATAGAGTCCATCATCCCTGAGTTCCCCAATTATCAACATCCTGAGGGTTATCATTGATTAGAAATACAACTGGACCAGCCATATAAATACTGTGGTTACAAAAGCAGGTCAGAGGCTGGGAATTCTGTGGCATACTCTTTGCTAACTATTAATATTTAGATGTAAACAAACAGTACACTGATGGTGCTGTTATGAAGAGAGTTTCAGAATTTTGACTCAGCGGCAATGAAGGAATGGAGGTAGAGTTCCAACTCACCGCTTGTCTTCCCAATGTTTATCTACCACCTACAAGCACAAGTCAGGAGTGTGGCACTATCAGTGTACCAACACCCAAAGGTCTGTGGTGGATGCAGAAAACAGCTCACCACCACCGTCTCCAGTGCATTCTCAGGTTGTCAGTAAATGCTGACTGAGCCAGTGATGCCTATATCACATGTATATTTTTTTCAATGGCTTTTTTACATCATCACAGTTTATGGTGGAACTATTCTATGTTTAGCAAGAACAAAATAATTCTGGTGAGTGTTCTCATCGGAATTACTGTTTGTTGCATCTAAACATTAATGGTAAACAAATATACACTGATCTTAACTGTCTTCCTCAAAATAGTCATAAACAACACGAAGGCTTTGGTTTCTCATGCACATTTCTGACTGCAGATCGGACGAGCTCTCCAGGAAAACAGTTACAATGCTGCTGCATGAGGTTTATTTTTAAATTTGTTTCATAAGCATAAGGATTTGAATCCCCATCCACTCCTGACTAAATAGATAACATTAAGATGTAAGTTTGGGAGGAAATTTTCAAACCTTGAAACCTACTTCCTGGTCTTGGTGTATATTCAGAGTGAGATAACCTGCACTGGCTTCTACATGGAAATAGATGGCCAGGACTTCCAAAGAAGCAAGAACCAATTTTCTTTTACTCATCCTGGTGCTCAGGGAACCAGATGGAATATAGCTGGGGTGAGGAATGACTGTGCAACCTTCTGATTATTGCTGACTATTAAAGTCTCTCGTAGCAGGGAGCAAACAAAAGGAAGGAATGTGTAGGAATTGGTACTTTCAATTTGCCATTGACATGACTTCCCTTTTATTAACCCCATAAATGTCTTTATGACTATTATAAGGAGATGCCACCCAGCAAGATGATAGTGTAAAGACGACGTTGAGGCATATTTGAAGAATTTTGACTTCAAGTAATTACTGCTGAAACAAATGGATTAGAACAATGCTCATTACCATGCAGATCCTTTAGCCTTTTACAATCAATGTTGGGGTGGGGAGGAAATAGATTTTCACTTGTTTTCTTGACCTTAGTGAAATGATAAGGGCCACAAAATGAAATCACTAACCTAATGTCAGGTTAACACTCTCAACGTGACTGAGTAAAGCACCCAACTGTTTCAGGCCATATTAATACGAAATTGTAGCCCTCTATCATATATAGAGATAACCATGATTGGTAATGTAGTTTGGAAATAAAAAGGAAGCATGAGCCAATTTTACAGACAATGGAGCAGAAAAAGGGTTAATCAAAGATACCCATCAAAATATATTTGTGGCCTTTGAAGAAGTGCTGCTTCTTTTACTTCAAGTTTCACTGAGGTAATCTGGTTTGCTGCTCTTTCAGGACACTCACCCTCCAGTGATGTAAGCTGTTATCAGCCTGCCCAGGCTCAAACTTGAGGCCTCTATCAATGAAAACTCCACTGGGACACATGCTTATTGCCCCACAGCTTACCTATTAAGTTTAAATGTAATTAATGTCTCAAAACCATCAGGTCCTCTTCACCATCAGCTGGTTACCTGAAAGTTACAGTCTACCCAATTGAGTGAATTTTATACTGAACTGATTGAAAGATCCAAAAGTGTTATTAGATTAGTGTCTACCACAGCCCGATAGATTTTTCTTTTTAAAACTTAAAATTCAAGCCTACCTCTTGTCTCTGAGATAGTATATTTCATAAAAATATTGCAGATAAGGGCAGCACGGTGACTCAGTAGTTAGTACTGCTGCCTCACAGTGCCAGGGTCCCAGGTTTGATTCCAGCCTTAGGCGACTGTCTGTGTGGGGTTTGCACATTCTCACCATGTCTGCGTGGGTTTCCTCTGGGTGCTCCAAAGGTGTGCAGGTTAGTTGAATTGGCCATGTTAAATTGCTCATAGGTGCATTAGTCTGAGGGAAATGGGTCTGGGTGGGTTACTCTGCAGAGGGTTAGTGTGGACCTGTTGGGTCAAAGGGCCTGTTTCCACACTGTAGGGAATCTAATCTAATATGAAAACTTGTCCCTGGATCTTACCGGCATGTTATAACCCCAATACCTTAGAAAGTAAGGTTTTGTTCAATTGACGCCTGAGCAGAGCTTGATTTGGCACACCAGTACCAGCAAAAAAAAGACCTGAAAAATACTGATGTTATCCCTCCTGTTACTTGGTGTGTACGGCGTGGTGCTGGTCTGAAATAAGCGTATACGTTGGTATTCCAGCAGCTGCTGTCATCTTGGAATGGGATATTTGTTTCGCAGGAAGAGTGTCAGCAGTGAGTATGTTTATGCAAATTGCAGTACAATGTTAACATCATGCAGTCTGTGCCTGTTTGGCTCAACTTACAATTTAAGGAAAAATGATCTCAAGTTGTTTTTGATCCCAAAATCGGTGCTTTGACATTCCATTGGAAGGTATTTTTTGCATGTTGAATGATTTTTCTTTCCATTGTCTGATGTTTTGCTGTTGTTAATATGAACATAAAGCCTAAATATGTCTAAAAACAGAATTACGACTACATTATTTCAAAATGTGTAGCTAGTGGATCATTGATAAATTGTGAATGGCTGTAATTATGTCATCAACATAAACACCAAAATGTGAAAGATTACTCCTAGTTGAGTTATGACATCTAAGAGAATAAAGGCATTAAGACCAACAACAACCTAACTAATGCCACAATTTCCTTTTGTAACGTGTAGCATTTTGACAGTTCTTTCAGACCGTGCAGCCATACAAATAGCTAATGTAGAAAACAAAATACATTGGTCTAGCTATATAATTCTGGTATAACATTATATATAATTGGTAATGCTCAAAAAGGCAACATGTGATGAGTAAATCATCACTCTACAGCACAACAATGAATCTATTTCTGCTGTGATTACACAAATATTGATCTGTTGCTACAGTTGGTGTTTTGAAAGATATCTAAAGAGTCCAGTGGTAAAATTGTGCTTTTTTTAATAACCTTTAGCTCCTAGTAGCCATGGTAATCCAACTCATTACCTGAAATAGAATCCAGCCAATTGAATTTTAAATGCCTATTGAATTTTAGCTTCAGGAAATGGAATCAGATCCTCTGTTGGATATTTCCCACTTGCATAGAATGAACTGTAATTAACCTAGGGCACTTACTATTTTGTCAGGCATGCTCAGTGGCAGCATCTTATTTTTGAGTCTTGAAAATTGTGGGTTCAAGTCCCACACAGGATGCAAGCACAAATAATCAAAACTGAAGCATCAGGGTATTTTGGCATTGTGGGAAAGTGCCATCCTATTGAATACAATGTTATGCCCGAGTCCTGCCTGCCTGGTCAAGTGAACGTAATGGGCTGAAGGTTTCCATGGGTTCGCTAAAAGTCAATTTCAAAGAGTTTTATGCAGTGTTTCTCTCTTTTGAGTTCTGGCGACTTTTCTCACTCAACTCACTACTGTTGCTTCATTAAGTTTGCATCCTGCCTCCACAGTGCTACCCTTGTATAATCTTACACAAAGCAACACTGGATTTGCCCTTCACAGTGTGTTGCTGTTCATTGCCAAGTATGATAAAGTCAAATCAGCATGGTTCCTTACTTACAGGAAACTGGAGATGCAGTTGGGAGGGCTGGTGGAAGTAAAGGCTGTTCTCTTTCTCAAAGAGCGACAGAAATATCCCAGGAAAATATCCCCCTGCCAACTTTATCCAAAGTTGCCACTAAGATAGGTATAGTGTCTATGATCAGAGATACTGGCAGCAATGCTGCAAGGACATTAATGACCTTGTGTCTTCTTGAAGGCTTAGTGCTTCTCTCTTCTCTCTCACATTCACTCTAACTTCAAAAATTGCAGCCTACTCCCACCAAGGCCCATAGCAAACCACTCTCATTTGTGCTGGTAGCATCCTCACTCAGTGGCTTTATTTATCCTGTCTCCCAAACAGTAAACCTTTGTGTCCTCTGGTCTTCATATTCACACACTCAGGGCACCTCATACGTTTCCTGGTACGAAGGGGAACAACAATTTTTTTATATAAATGAGGTTAGATTAATAAGGAGATGTTAATGCATGCAAATGTGTTCCTCATCTCTCATAAGTGAGATTTTCATTTAGTCATTAAAAAGAAACTTGTTACATATTAGAACATAGAACATAAAACAATACAGCGCAGAACAGGCTCTCGATGTTGTGCTGACCTGTGAACTATTCTCAGCTCGTCCCCCTACACTATCCCAAAATCATCCATGTGCTTATCTAAGGATTGTTTAAATCTCCCTAATGTGGCTGAGTTGACTACATTAGCAGGTAGGGCATTCCACACCCTTACCACTCTCTGTGTAAAGAATCTGCCTCTGACATCTGTCTTAAATCTATCACCCCTCAATTTGTAGTTATGCCCCCTCGTACTCACTGACATCATCATCCGAGAAAAAAATTGCTCTCCACGTTTTCCCAACTCTTCTGCCGTTGCCTGCATCATTCGGATGCTGGGAAAATTTTGCCAAGCATGTACCATTGGATTATCAACCAATTTTAATGGAGGTCTTCCAGCATTCCATTTCATGTATACGAAAGATTAAAAGTGAAATGCTGCAGACACTGGAAACCTGATGCAAACTCAAGAACTGCTGGAGAAACTCAGCATCTGTGGAGAGAGAAACAAGCTTAATGTTTCACGTCCAGTATAACCCTTCTTCAGTGTAGTTCAGAACTGTTTAATGAACTCACTGCTATTTGTAGGACTGTCCTGTATGCAAATTAGCTGTCATATTCACCAATAGTAACTGCCTTTTAACAGTTTTTGGAATGCTCTAAGAATCTGAAAGACTTTCAGTAGATGTAAAAATTTTCTGGAAATATTTCTACTGCTATTTTATTTAAATGCATTCGAGCCAATTCTTGTTTTTGTCTCAAACATTATTATTGCTATTCTCAAAGCTAAGTTCCTCATATCCTTCCACTCCAAGTTGCACTTGTTTAAATCTGGAGTTGTGTACAAGTACTCGAGGAGAAAGTGAGGACTGCAGATGCTGGAGACCAGAGTTGAAAAAACACAGCAGGCCAGGCAGCATCCGAGGAGCAGGAGAATCGACGTTTCGGGCATAAGCCCTTCTTCAAGTACTCTTAGTGAAACATAACTAAACTGTAAAATTGAAAACCATTAAGTCTTGAGATTTAGTTGTTTCATAAAGCAATAAAATTAGAACCAATTTTGAGAGCCAAAAAAAAGCGCTAATATTCCAACTGGGTCAATCACAACAAGATGGGTTAATTGAATGGAAATCAAGTTTTCAGGGTTGAGGAATGATAGATAAAAGTTAGATATTTTGGAATTCAATAAAACAACAACACTGAATTAAGACACTATTGCATAAAGGCTCATTTTGCAAGGGCAACACCATGTCATAAAGCAGCCTACAACCTTTTGCTTTTAGTGCCATAATTGGATTATTAACCTCACAATGCCAGGTTAGAGTTCAACAAGTTTATTTGGAAACACTAGCTTTCAAAGCACTGCTCCTTCATCAGGTGCTGGTCCAACACCGGCACCTCCAAATCATAGATTATTAACTGAAACTTTGCCCAAATAAGCAGGAATATGTTGTACTATGATAAATACTCTGGACAAATTCTGAAAATACTCAAAGGTTAGATCATATATATTCAATGTGGGGATTGGTTTGAAAAATAATGCCTTCAAAAAGCAAGCAATATGCCCAGTGGCTGTACTAATGGGAGTGTTTTTACACTGATGCAATCAGTCAGTACAAATCTTTTTGCATGTGTTTTATCTCTCCTGTCCAATAAAGCAAATCTTTGAATTGAGTACTTAAATGATCATTTGCCTCTGATTTCTAGTGAAATCTTTGATATTAGTAGGCAAATTGTTGTTCAGTTCAGAAACTGCTTTGAAGGTCATTGTTATGGTTCTGTTCACCGAGCTGGGAATTTGTGTTACAGACATTTCATTCCCTGTCTAGGTGACATCCTCAGTGCTTGGGATCCTCCTGTGAAGAGCTTCTGTGATGTTTCCTCCGGCATTTATAGTGGTTTGTATCTGCCGCTTCCGGTTGTCAGTTCCAGCTGTCCGCTGCAGTGTTCGGTATATTGGGTCCAGGTCGATGTGCTTATTGATTGAATCTGTGGATGAGTGCCATGCCTCGAGGAATTCCCTGGCTGTTCTCTGTTTGGCTTGTCCTATAATAGTAGTGTTGTCCCAGTCGAACTCATGTTGCTTGTCATCTGCGTGTGTAGCTAATAAGGATAGCTGGTCGGGTCGTTTCGTGGCTAGTTGGTGTTCATGGATACGGATCATTAGCTGTCTTCCTGTTTGCCCTACGTAGTGTTTTGTGCAGTCCTTGCATGGGATTTTGTACACTACATTGGTTTTGCTCATGCTGGGTATCGGGTCCTTTGTCCTGGTGAGATGTTGTCTGAGAGTGGCTGTTGGTTTGTGTGCTGTTATGAGTCCTAGTGGTCGTAACTGGCTGTCAGAAATAAATCACAGCACAACATTTAAAAAAAGACAGATCATGCATGATCTTCAAAACAAGTACAAAGTCAGTGGCAAGCACAATGGACACTCTAGGAACACAGCAGGGCTGGCAGCAGCTGTGGAGAATAAAGCATAGTTATTGTTTCAAGTCTGGTCAGATTCTTCTTCAGAACTGAAAGAACAAAGTCAGCCCAAAGTAGACATCAAGAGGCAAAATCAATATTCCATTCAAATAGCTTTTGAATGTAATCAGAGAATTGGAGACACCAATCAGCTCTTGGTTGGGAAGTGTTACAAAAAGCAAGCTACTGCACTATGGCCAGTAGGTTGATTCTCGGGGGGTATTGTTGAAGCTGATGGAAAGGTAGTAGGAGCATGTCACCAGAAGAAAATGGAACTGAAAAGTGCTGAAAATTTCCTCAGGCAGACTTTGCTCATTCCAGTGGTGGTTGAGGTGCTATCTCTTGGATTCTTGCCTGTGGCCAGCAGTTATAAATGACCTATTTTTCTACAGGATATCACTAGAAACTCCTATTATGTAGTTCTTCTTGATTAAATTCAAAGTATTTGGCAATGCATCCAAAATGCATTGAAGAAGCTTGTTTCCATTTTCAAAGGGCATATGTAATCAACTGCATTACTTGTATTGTTTGTACTGTACATAAGCTAGACATTGAAGCGGCAATGTCATGAATCAATGGAACGAACATTTAAATGACGCGCAGAATGTGGTGTATTGTTGTTTTGTACACATAATTTGAATGCAAGACAGAAGAATTTCAATGAATTTCTACGATGAACTGAAAAAAAATTGCAAACATTTTTGTTTTGGTCAAAAGAAGAGCTGTAAATATTTGTTGAGAAGCATGTCCATGGACTCTGCCACGAACTATACAAATAACTGACAGAAAAAGTGTAGAACACAATGGAAACTATCAAAATAAAAGTAAAATCTGTTGATGAAATCAGTTGATGGATACAATTACTGTACTCTTTTCTTCAGCTGGCAAAGTAATTTCTAAGCAGAGCATTGTCAGTCGATAGAAACTGATTCAGCATAGCCTGCCTTTATACAACTTGAACAAAAGAAAATGCTTGAACATTATATATCATTTTTCTTTTTCTCTCTGTTGATTGGACTATTTACTGCACACTGATAACCTCCAGCCTTCTTTTATTTTGTCCTATTCAGTGAGCATCCGCAAATTCCAAACATCCTACGATCGCAGATGTATCTATGTGCACGGTATTCCTGTTGATTGGAATATTTCAATGGCAGAACATCAAGTTTCAACTCCAAGGTTTTGCTTCAGTTATGAACGCTGATTATTTCTTGTTTTATCTGTAATTGTTTGTCTTGTATATCAATATCCTGCCTCTGCCTTGGTGTCTCTCACTTTGAAATCAGTGTCTGCATTAAATTGTCCAAAACTGAAGAAATGTCAAAATCACACATTGATGATTGTTATGACTTTAAGCAAATATTGTAAGATGAGTGTTAGCAAACCCATTTCATGTCTCTCTTGATTTCCATTTGCAATGATGTCACTGGAATTAAAATGAATTGTTCTCATGCTTCGCTATCACCAGTTTTACATTTCCACACAAAACCAAAATTATGCCCATAATGCCCAACAGCTTTACCCAGCTAGCCTTCCAAAAAATACCAGTTGAAGAAAATCCTAGCTTTGTGAGTCAGCAACAAATGCACAAAGAAATCTGAAGAATATCTGATGACACAGTTACCTTGACATGAGAGACTGCTCACATATTGCTGTGAACTTTACTGCAAATTCCTTTCCTGCGCAATCATTATTTCTCAAAGTTGATAGTTGGAAAATTGTTGGAGGCATGTTTGTGATCTGTTGATTGACGTTGTTACCAGTGCGAACTTGGAAAATGGAAAAAGAATTGTTTTGTTCTGTTAAATAACAAAACAAAATGCATGGGGAATCTTAGGTAATTAACTTAGGCTGAAAACTATAGGTGAGGTGCAGGTTGTGATGCATAAACCAAAACTGCAGACCTATGTTCACACACACTTCTCAGGCAGGTGGGACATGAAACCAGACCATCTAACCCAGAGGCAGAGACAATACCATTGTTCCACAGAATCCTCTGCATTGTATGCTGACTGACATCAAAAGCTGTCTGCTTTGCATATTTCCAATGGAAATTACTGCAAACCCATTTACCAATATCGTGCCTGGAGCACTTGACATTAGAAATATGAACCCGGACTGCGAATCCTATTTTGAAATGTTAAGGTACTTTAAAGCCAGGAAATGAGTTCTACTGAGTCCAAATTCACCCCTCACCCATTCCCCACAACTCTTGGAGTGCCATTTACTGTACTCCTGTTACATTCCGAATAAGGTAGCATTATGTCTGTTTCTTTTTATTGATAGCTGACTGATATGCCACTTAACTGGCAGATTATCAGCAATATGATCTACCTACTACTTAATGCAACCAGTTTAAGATGCAAGCCAGTTCTTTCATTTATGTCCCCAGTTCTTCATTCTCATCAAAATCATTATCAGTATCTTCCTCCACCTCTTTGTCCTCCCTGTTGGGATGGGCCCACCAAATGTAAACTAGAATTGAATGAAGATGCACCAAGCAGAGACCATAGCAAGATAACGACTGCTTATTTATTGTTTACAGATAATGAATTATGAGTGACCTATATACATAAGCACAGATATCAATAATCAGGCACTTCAAATTTATACAATTGGTTCATCAGATGGTTGAGGTGGAATTATTTCCACTAATGGGTGGTAAGGGTCTAAACTTCACTGCCTCAGATAATGATGCAACTGGAAACCTTTATTGCTTTTAAAACATACTTGAATTTTGCAACCAAAGTGCTGCAAGCAAATGGCCAAGAGCTGGAAATTAGGATTGAGAGAGTTGGCACTTGAGCCAAATGCATTGCAAATTTACTCTGTTTTTATTATTCTATTAAGAATCACTGCTTGGCAATCATCACTCAGATGCTCACTCATAATTTATCTATTCATGAAAGAAGAAATTCAGAGTGGATCTTGTTGATCGATAATTGTTAATTTTCTCTAGTTACCTAATTTACTAATTTACCTCTGTTTTGTGCCAACGGCAAGTGCAGTGACATCTTAATCTGACTATGATATCCTGTTTTTAATCTTCATACAATATCCCTTCTGCAGCATTCCATAATGTTAGAGAGTCATTTTCATCTTTTTTTCTTACACATGCAAGATTATAAAAATAAATTAGCAGATTAAATAGATATTTGAGAGCAGTTTTATCTTGTTAGGATAAAGTTACTTCAGGCATTCCCTTCAATAATATTCAGCAATTAGTATAGTTCAGCCCAGTAAAATAAAATTGATTCCTTCAGGGAAAGAAAAATTAATGCACAGCTAATTTTGTGTCAGGAAACCATGATCTATTCCACTGCATGGCAGAAGTCATGTTGATTTAGAACTCAGTATGATATAAATACAAAGCATGATTTTGAGTGCTGTGATACAGACTGCTCTGGAAATAAAACAGCAAAGGTTGTGCGAAATGTTAAGTGGAAATATGTAGCTGTTGTATATTTAAGCATGGTAGATGGACAAAAGGAATTGAACACCAGAGTTTGTATAGTTTTAGGGCTGAAGGGATCGAAGGATACAGGAAGAAGGTAGGAACAGGGTACTGTGTTGGATAATTAGCCATGATCATATTGAATGGTGTAGCAGTCTTGAAGGGCTGAATGATCTATTCCTCCTCTTATCTTCTATGGTTGTAAGATCAGAGGCCATGGTATTCAGAGTAATTTATTAGCATGTTTAGAGGATTGACTAACTCTTAGAAGATAGACGATGTGGATAAGAGAGCATTTCAGAATGATAGCTTGCAACCTTAACAGAGTGCCATAGGGATCAGTGCTGTAGTCACAATTATTTCCATTATAAATTAATGACTGATGAGGTAGTGAACGGACTGTCAGCAATTTTTCAGATGCAACAAAAATAGGTACCGAGGCAAGAGGTGAGGGATAGAGACAGCCTAAGTGAGTTGGCATAAATTTGGCAGCTAGAATACAGTATGGGAAAATATGAGATTACACACCATGGCAAGAAGAAGAGCAAAGCTGAATATAATTTAAATGCATAAAAACTGCAGAAAGGTGCAGTAAAGAGGGATTTGGGAATCCTTACACATGCACCACAAAAACTTAGTATTCAAGTTCAGTGGGTCATAATGCCCACAGAATTAGCTGTGAAACTAAATTAGCTACATTGCAAAGACTTTGCAGTCTATGGAATTGGAAAGCCTATAGTTCCTGGTTACTTTTACCATAGCAACACCTTGGCCAATCAGAGTTGACTTGTGTATCAGCCTTCTTTTTACCTGTGTTATACATTGTTATGATTATTAGAAATTTGGCATTCTTGCATCCACCTTGATTGGAATTTTGGCCTTTAATTTCAATGGGAAAAGAATTTAGCAATAGGTAAGTCTACCTAAGACTAAACAAACAACTAGTTAGATCTCACCTCGAACAATGTGAGCAGTAAAATTGACTGCAAATTTCAGGAGTTATCCTTATCCAAAAGATACCTGAACTAATTTACTAAGTTTTATCTTAAACTTTCTCTGACTGTAAAAATAAGCGCTCTCATAATGTATTCATCTGGACCACATACTGTATTGTGACACTACATGTTAGTAATGACTAAGAAAGTATCGAGTTTATAAGTGGCACTAAAAAGTAAGAGTTAGTCCTTGTGAGACATGAATAAATTCTTGTAAAACCAAGTTAAGATAATTAAGTACTCTTGTAACAGCTCATGCAGCATGTTCATTATGAAGAAGTAAAGTTGATTGATATGGCATGGTCCTTGGATTAATAGTGTCCCCTTGAGCACTGTTACTCGTATGAACATAAGAAAATTTCTTGGGTTTCTGCAGCACTACCACCATACCTTTGACAGTATTTGGTGGAATCCACATATACATGCATAAACTGTCAAAGTTAGAGCTATGGATTGGGAAAAGCGAAGGAAATTCTCAACAGGAGTCCAGTAGAGAGAAAAAAAAGTGAATAAACTTACTAGAAATGGGTAACAATCACCATAATGTTTCAATTATATTTAACAGGTTGGTCTCCGGTATATTTTCTACAATATACCTTAACGTCTTTGTGGCTGGAAATTATTCATGTTCTGAAAGCTCAGAGAAGAGTTAAAATTTTCATCACAGAGTCTAGAATCAGTAGGCAGACGAATCCATTGTCACAAACCCACCTCTGTTGCCAGGCTACCAGAAAATGGATTTTCTAGCACCCATTACCTTAATTGTCTTGGCGACAGATCTGTTGTGAAGCACGGACAGAAGCGAAATAATTTGAGAGCTGGCAGATGAAAACAGCTGCCCCCGTTCCCAAACATCAGTCCTGCTCTTCCCACAGAATTAGCTGTGAAACTAAATTAGCTACATTGCAAAGACTTTGCAGTCTATGGAATTGGAAAGCCTATAGTTACTGGTTACTTTTACCATAGCAACACTTTGGCCAATCAGAGTTGACTTGTGTATCAGCCTTCTTTTTACCTGTGTTATATATTGTTATGATTATTTGAAATTTGGCATTCTTGCATCCATCTTGATAAACATTTTCAGCAATTTGTCACTGTTTTCAGCAATATTTAATTTCTGTACTAACATGTGAATTTTAGTTATGCTGTTGCTAACTTGCTTCTTGCAATATTAATTAGAATACATTGTTACGGGTTTGGTGGTGAACTGGGAGTGATTCACTCAGGAGCACCATTTTCTTATTCCCATCTCAGCTCTGATTGGTCTGAGCCTTATTATTTGATGATAATATGAGATCAATATGAGTGAGGAAATTTCTCCTCATCTTAATCCTGAATGACTGAGTGCTTTATTGTATTTTAAATGGCACTGGAGCAACACTAATGCCTTTTAAATGGATCTTCCACCCTTAGTTCAGCAGCAAGTCCCCCATTTGATGGTTGGATCATAAGTGCTCTGCACTTGTAAGCCCACTGGCAGGCAGGCATTTAATCTGAGTTCTTATTGTGAGGTTTCTATTCTTGTCCCTAGTTCTAGACTTCGGAGTCAGAAGAAACAGCCAGAAAGCATCTATGATTTATCTTCAGTCATTTAGACCTGAAATTGGAGAAAATTCATCTTTCAAAGATTTGTAGGTTTCTGTGGTCTTCCATTTCAGAGGGCTTTTGATGGTCAGTCATTGAATATACTTAAGAGATCTGAATAGATTTTTTGCTACCAATGAAATTAGGGATGTTGCAAGAAGATACAATTGGGGAGAAGATCAGATGTGACCATGTTGAGATTTGGAGCAGACTCATAGGGCTGAATGGCCTACTCTGTCTTCTATTTATATCTCTGGAACCTTTCATATGAACCTCCTTTGCACTCTCTCAAAGATAAGGATATTCTTCATTTGATAAGGAGACTACAACTGGACAAAGTGCTTCTAATGTGTTCTCAACAATAATTACAGGAAGAATTCTTCACTGTAGCTCCAGTCCCTTTGTAGTAATGTTGCTGCAACTTCTCATAACTGTCGTGGTAAATTATCCCGGCTCCTGGCATTAACTCATACATTATGCTATTTTATTCACTGATTGTCTAAGGTGGCCTTTGAATTGTGATGAGTATCTAATGTTAGTAGGCATGTGGCATTTTTTTGAAGCATCAAATGACATGGTGCTTGCAGAAGCACATGTTGATATGTTATTTAAATCTTAGATAGATAAGGATTTTATTATGGAATTATAAAATATGTGTTGAATTACTGTTTCGAAGTAAATCATTTTTGCTGAAATTCATTGAGAGCTAAACAAATTGAGCTCAAATCATTTGGAAAGGATCTTGTTTAAAGATCTCAGCAAACATCCTTGAAGCAATAAATCATGCTGCTACCAGGTCACTAGTGCCATTACTTTTAATTCCAAGTTGCAGCCACATGGAAACTGTCTTCAATGTGAGATATTTGTGATTGCCAAAGATTTAAACAAAAGTAAGCTTGAATTGTGGGTTTTAAGTAACTCAGAGAGTTATAATCAGGAGAATTTATTCAGCAGAAGTAAAAATTTTGAGTAGAGAAAGCGCAATGGATGGCAGCAGATGACCATAAATGGAGGGGCATAGTGAAATGCTCCCTAGGAAGCTCTTTGTAAGGGGTCATCTTGGATTACACACTGTTCTTGATTTACAATCATGAAATAAACTCTAGATCTACATTAACTTAGCTGCAAATTTCTGGATTTCTCTCAATATAAAGGAGACATTGTTTGCCTTGGCATACAATCAGGGTGACCAACTCTTATGAAATAAAGTGAAAGACTTTGCAACTGTTGGATCAAAAAGGAAGGTGCTGGTGACATGGACAAACAAATAAGGGTTAAAATCCCGATAAAATGTAGGATAGGTGGTTAGAGGAGGAAGACAGAAAGGAGCCATCTACAGGTCAGATAGTTAAATATCTGTCAAATGCTCGGATCTATTATTAAAGAGGCTACAGTAGGGTACTTGAAGATTTTAATGCAATCAGGCAGAGTCAAAATGGTTTTCCAAAAGTGAAATCATGTTTTATTTATTTAATAGAATCTTTTCAGACAATAATGAACAATGTGGGTAAAGTGGAACCTGGATTTCCGATAGACACAAGCTGCTTTGTAAGACGACGTGCCGCATCAGAGATTACAATGCTTAGTAGGGACTCACAATGTAAGAGACAATATATTAGAATGGATAAAGGACTGGCTAACTCACACAAAATCCAGGGTTGGGGGAAATGGATAATTATCTGTTTAGCAAGCTATTACAAATTGTGTGCTACAGGAATCTGTGCTGGAGCCTCATCCATTTACAACTGTAAGACTTAGAGATGGGACTGATGTATGGTTCCAACATTTTGTGATATAGGACAGTAAGCTGTGAAGAGAATGCAAAGTGTCTACAAAGGGATTTGAATAGATTAAACAATTTGTCAACAATTTGGTAAATGGAGAATAATGTGAGAAAAAATATGAACTTGCCCACTTTGACATAAAGATTAGAAAAGCAATATATGAGTTAAATTGAGGGGGACTGCAAAACTCTGGCACAGAGATCTAGTTGTCCTGATAATTGAATCACAAACTGAACGGAGTATAATATATACTCCAGCGTGGAAGCCGGCTCTATGGCCCAACAAGTCCACACCAACTTTCTGAAGAGAAACTCACCCAGACCCATTCCCCTACCCTATATTTACTCCTGACCAGTGCACCTAACCTACACAGCCCTGAACACTATGGGCAATTTAGCATGGCCAATTCACCTAACCTGCACATCTTTGGACTGTGGGAGGAAACCCATGCAGACAGGGGGAGAATGTGCAAACTCCACACAGACAGTCACCTGAGGGAGGAATCAAACCTAGGTCCCTGGTGCTGTGTGGCAACAGTGCTAACCACTGAGCCACCATGCCATACTGTATACGTACAGCAAGTGATTAGGAAAGCAAATGGAATTCGGTATTTATTGAAAGGAATTGACGATATAAGTAATCAAGAGTTGCTACAGCTGTACAGGGCCTTGGTGTGACCATGTGGAGAGTTTTGCTCTCCCTATTTAAGAAAGGATGAAATTTCATCAGAAGGCGTTCACAGAATGTTCACTGAGTTCATTCCTGGGATGAACTGGTTATCCTATTCAGAACATTGGATAGGTTGGGCCTGCCCCAATTGGAATTTAGAAGAAAGAGAGGTGATCTTATTGAAACATATCAGGCCAAATGCTGAAAGGATCTTTCTTCTTATGGGAGAGACGGGAACTAAGAGACAAAAGGCTGATTTTTTTTTGATTTTTACAGAGATTCTTGCTTTGATACTCAGTTGGTTTTCACCAACCTTGCCATCTAGTTGCTGATACCTCTCCCATGGCATCCCTCACATTCCATTTCCTCCCTATCTTACCACGTGCCACTCCCAGAAGAGTTTGCTGCAAAGAGGTATCTGCTCTAAGACCAGTAATCCTTGCATCTGCATTATCTCCGAGTTGCTGCTGCTCACTTGGTGGCATGATGGCATGCTGGTATGATGGCATGCTGGTATGATGGCATGCTGGCATTTGGCAGGTGGCCTCCTGGTTTCGCTGACAATGAAAAGGGATGACCCAGAAGGGGAAGCTAGTCCAGTCTTTCTCCAAGCGGGATTGAGAGGTCTTGGGCAACAGGCGGGTGCTACAGAGAAGTGCCCTAATTCTGGAGGACTGTAAGAGGAGGATGCACCACTAGACAATGCCAGCTTGGTGGGAAATCACTACCTGTGTCAGTGTTGTCTGCAGTCTGGTTGATCAGGATTGAAAGACAGCCATTTAGGATGCACTAGCCCTCATTGCACTAAATCTGCAGCAGTGCAGCAGTTCCTGCAAACGCATGCCTGCGTCCATGGAAAGGTTGGTGGCTGCCATGGGAAAATATTTCCAGCAGCCTCAGGGCACACTGGAAAGGAGCACAGAGCAAACACATCACCCCAGCCATTGGTCATCAGGATTGAAGACATGGCAAGATAGGAACAGGGAACCTTGACCCTAGTCCAGATGCCCAATCCTCACATGGAGACGGGGTAGTTCAAGGAATGTACCCAGGCAGACAAGGAGCCATAATCAAGCCCCATGACAGTTTCCATTTAGTGTCCTCCAACTTCAACCTCCAATGTCTGCATCTGACCTTTGGAAATTCAGGTCAAGGAAAGTCAGCTTGCATCTGGCACGAAGTTACTGGGTACATCTGGGCCACCCAGACATGAATGACCATGGATTGTTTCACCAAAACTCCAGGATCAACTGTCTCTGTTGCAGAGGAGGTTCCCAACACCCCACCTATGGAGCATGGGAGCTCAGTGTGGCTCAGTAGGAGGGAGAGGGAGAGGAAAGTCTACCATGGACATGGAGGGGTGGTGGGGATGCACAACTCACAATGTTGTGTATTATAAACATTTGTTCTTAATTGTTTGTATCTCTGTGTATCAGGCCCAGGTGCTTCACTGCAGCAGCACTTCATGAACAAAGTGCAACAGTTGATTGTCCACAATGAACATCATGTGGGAGAAGGGGAACAGTACATGTAGGTAACATTGGATTGTTCTGATACTTCAGACCATTCCTTCAACATTGATTGTCTACTGTTCAATTAAAAGCAAAATACTGCAGATGCTGGAAATCTGAAACAAATGGAGAGAATTGGGCAGCACGGTGGCATGGTGGTGAACACGACTACTTCAGTATGCCAAGGACCCAGATCTTGGGTGATTGTGTGGAGTTTGCATATTCTCCCCGTCTCTGCATGAGTTTTCCTCTGGTTTCCTCCCACACTCCAAAGATGCACAAGTTTAGTTGAATTAGCTGTGCTAATTTTCCCCATTGTGTCCAGAGACGTGCAAGCTAGGTGGGTAGTCATGGTAAAAACCAAACATGGGATTATAGAGTGGGGTGGTTGTTGGTGGGATGCTCTTCAGAGGGTTGGTGCAGACTCAATGGGCCAAGTGACCTTTATTCTTCAATGTTGGAATTCTACGATTCTGTGAATGCTGAAGAAACTTAGCAGGTCTGGCAGCATTGTGTAGGTGGAAACAGAGCTAACGTTTCAGGTCTAGCATGACTCTTCAGAGTTTGCCTACTGTTGAATTGGCTATATGCACAGCAGTTTTTGTTGCAGTTGAGATGTTGAACGTGTAGATGTACAAAGGTCCTAGTTGTCTTTGTTAATAAGTCACTGAAGACTAACATGTGGTGCAGTAGGCTATTAGGAAAGTTAATGCAATGTTAACCATCATAGCAAGAGGATTTAAGTGCAGGAGTAGTGAAATCTGGTTTCACTTTGGTCAGATGGCATCTGGAGTACTGTATGTATTTTTGGTCTCCTTATCTTGGGAATGATCTTGCTGTCATAGAGACGATACAATGAAGGTTCACCAGATTGGTTCCCATCCAATGAAGAAACATTGAGCAAAATGGGCTGGTTTGGAAGGACAAGAGGTGAACCTGTTGAAATCTACAAAAGACTGAAAGGATGGACAGCGTTCATGCAGATAAAATGTTTCCCCTCATTGAGGAATCTAGAACTGGAACAAAATTTAAAATAAGGAGGATGCTATATAGCTGCACAATCAGCAGAATTTTCCTATTCAGAGCATGGTGAATCTTTACAACTATCTACCCCAAAGGACTGTGGAAGCTTCATCTTTATTTAAAGTAGAGGTTAATACATTTTTGATTATCAGGAATGTAGAGTATTATGGGTATGTTGTTGGTAAATAGCATTGAAGTGTGTGATCAGTCATGATCGTAATAAATATCAGAGCAGGCTTGACAGGCCTACTCTGGTTCCTCTGTTCCTAAGTTTTATCAAAATTGTGGATCATACTTGAAGTGGAAACTATCCTTTGATACCTAAATTAGCACACATCAAATCAATTCTCATAAATGCATTCCAAAAGAAATTGAACAAGCCATGTCATTGCTCAGTAGGACCAAAGCACAATAATGAATGAACTGAAAATTATTTTTTATTAGCCTGAGGCTTCAAGGAATGAGTTGAATGTTGAAATGCATTAGTAACACTTTTATTTAACTACATGTGCAATAACATGATAACTACTGTGACAAGGTTAAATAGTAGTGATTATAGATAAAGTAAACTAATACTTCCTATTATTGAAGAAAATGTATATCATCATAAGTGCAACAGTAATTTAATTATGCCCAAATACTGCAGCAATAGCTCAGTAGAAGACCTTTTTTATGTGTTCACGGGATGCGGATATCATTAGCTTGGCCAGCATTTATTGTCCATCTTTAGATCACATTTGAGAAGGTGATGTTTAATTGCCTCCTTGAACTGCTGTAGTCCATGGGGAATGTACACTTACAATGCTGAAGAGAAGGAAGTCACAGGACTATGATGCAGTGACGGTGAAGGAAAAATGACATAGTTACAAACCAGGGCAGTGTGTGACTTGGAGAGGAACTTGCAAGAGTCAGTGCTCTCCTTGCCCTTCAAGATGGTAGAGGTCATGGAGTGCAGGATGCTATTGAAGGAGCCTTGGTAACTTGCTGTAATGTAAATTATAGATGGTGTACACTGTTGCTAGTTAAAATGGTTGCTTTGTCCTGGATGGTGCCAATCTTCTAATATTTTGGGAAGCATTACTCCAGGCAAGTAGAGAGCATTCCATTGCACTCCTCACTCATGCCTTGTAATAGACAGGCATTTTGCTGTCAGGAGATGGGTTACATACTGCAGAATTCACAGCTTCTGATTGCTCTTGTTGCCATTGTAGTCCTGTTCAGTTTCTGGTCACTCATAGCATGTTGGCTATGGGAATTCAGTCATATTAATACCATTAAATGGCAAAAGGTGCTGGTTAGATCCACTCTTGTTGAAGATGAGTGTTGCCTGGCACTTGTGTGGCAGGAATATTACTTGCTATTTATCAGCCCAGGTCTGAATATTACTGCAAAAAGGACACAGACTGCTTCAGTGTCTGAGGAGCTGTGAAGGCTACCTAACGTTGCATAATCATCAGTGGGCTTCCCCACTTCTGACCTTATGATGCAGGGAATGTCATTGATAAAGCAGCTGAAGGTGGTTGATTCTAGGACCGTACCCTGAGGCACTCCTGCAGAGATTTCCTGGGTTGCAAATCGTTGAAGTTGAACAATGACAAGCATCTTCCTATCTGCAGGTGTGACTTCAATCAGTGTAGAGATCTCCTCCTTAATTGCAGTTTGGCTAGGGATTCTCAGTGCCATATAGTCAAATGCAGCCTTGATGTCAAGGGCAGTCACCCTCACTTTATCCCTGGAATTCAGCTCTTTTGTCCATGTTTGAGCCAAGGCCATAATGAGATCCGAAGCTGAGTGGCCCTGGTGGAACCCAAACTGGGAGTCACTGAGCAAGTTATTTCTGAGCAGACTTGATAGCATTGTTAATGACACATTCCAGCAGTTTACTGATGATTAGGATTAGACTGATGGGCTGGTCATTGTCTGGGATGGATTTGTCCTGCTTTGTGTGGACAGCATACATATGGTCAATTTTCCGTGTTATGGAGTAGATACCAATGAACAGTTTGGTGAGGGTTGCAGCAAGATCCAAAGCACAAGTTTTCAGTACTATTGCTGCAAGATTATTAGTCCCCATAGCCTTTGCAGTATCCAGGGTCTTTATGTTTCTTGATACCATGTGGAGTGAATCAAACTAATTAAAGCCTTGCATCTGTGAATCTTGTGACCTCAGCAGGAAGCTGAGATACATCATCCATTCAGCACTGCTGCCTGAAGGTGAATGCAAATGCTTAAGCCCTTGACTACCAATAGTCAGTTAAGCAACTCACTAACTCTACCTTTAAAAAAAATAATATTCTGCCTCAACTTCTCTCTGGAAAAGAGAACCCAGTAAAGTAACAGTCTCATTTCTCCTCATCTCATATTTTAGGTGGGACATCTCTTAATTTTAAATCCATGAACCTTTTAAAACTCTCAGGTCATCAGATTGTGACTTCTTTGAAAGATGACAACCTCCAGTAGGTGTCTCATGGTAGAGGTCACATGACTACTGCACACAGGAAGATATGTTGGTGCAGATTGCATTTCTATCCAAACATCACCCTTTCATGGAAAAAGCAAAGGAAAGCATGTGTTATTATGTTATTGAGTTACTCAAGTCATGCAATATACACATAACTGTTGTTGTGCATTAGTAGATTGTTGTTCTATTTATGCGTTATACACTCAATTTTTAAATAGTGCCAGTCTTTTCATGATACGCATCGGCCATTCAACTTGATGATGTTTCTTCCCTCGGGAGTGACATTCCCATGGTACACATTGTTGGTCCATGATGATTATTAATGCACTGTGAACGTTTTAGTCTGATGGTTGATCTGTGGAATGAGTATATGCAGGTGTGGAAGGGTTGTGTACATTTGCCTGTGGTTGCATGGTACACCTAGTTGTTCACTTGCACCATGTGTGACTAAGATGACCACTGAACTGTGCAGGTTTTAAGTTGCCAATTGGCTGACTCTTGCTAAGAACGTTGAAGGTTTATACTCTGACCGGCTCTCCAATGCTCAAGTTTGGCAATTGTTGGCAGTCTCGTCAAAGTAAAATTTGAATCGCTGCCATTTCACCTTGAATTTCTCCTTCTTGCATGTGACTACTTTTGGCTTCACTATCTATTTTTTTCTGTCAGAAGAGTAGCTTGGCTGAAGTATGACATTGTTTCTGTGCTGGAGCTAGTCTCCTTGCCTTCAGTAGGTGTGTTTCTTCACTCAAGGATTGCCTAGTACACACCTGTGCTGGGTTTGTTCAATGTGTTTTTGATTTCTTTGGTGATTTTCATTGCTGTCCGAGGCTTTCCATTTTGCTAGATATAACATGGACCTGGTGTATTTGTTAAATTTCCCAATCCATGAAGAAATGGTTGTATTCTTCACTTGTGAACCAAGGGATATTGTGTCTCATCACAATGCCAGTAATGTCATAATCCTGAACTGTGCTTTCAATAGTAGACATTGAAGTTGGCTGTACCACCTCCTTGTTGTCACAATAGTAGTCTACAATGACACAACAGGCAGTTCCTTTTGGAATAAAAAGGTTTATCCGCAGAGTCATCCATGGTCTCTCTGGGATGTCTTGTGTTATCAGTCGGTCTCGAGTTTGCTTACCTTGGTACACAATACAGTGCTAGTAGATGTGATTCTTGATTTCATTGCTCAAGTTATAGCAGAAACACATACTCCCTGTCTTCTTCAAACTTGAGTGAACATCTTCATGGCTTGCATGGACATGCTTCAATATGTCTCCAACTAATGCCTCTGGATTCACAAAGGAGAGTGATTCAATGCAGAAAGCATGTAGGTCCATGGGTCATTGGGTGTTTTGAATTCAATTTGCAATTTTATTCATTGCTGAGGTTGACTTATATGCCATGCAGTTGCTCTGTCTTTATGTTTAATGACAATTGTTTCAAAAAGGAGTGAGCTTGATTAGATGATTTCATTGAGGGTGCTGCAATACATAGCACAGTAAGACATGAAAAGATGAAAGTCTTTATCTTTGCATTCACGACTTCATTAGATTTTGTAACAAACAATTTTCATTAAACTTAAATGGCAGGGCCCTTGAAGGACTATTGCCCTCATAAAACCATAATACATAGGAGTGGAAGCAAGGCCATTCAGCCCATCGGGTTCACTCCACCATTTAATGATGGCTGACGGTGTTTCAATTCCACTTATTCACACTCTCTCCGTATCCCTTAATTCCTTGCAACAATTTATCAATCTCTGCCTTAAAAACACTCATGTCCTGGCCTCCACTGCGCTCCGTGGAAATGAATTCCATAGGCCCACCACTCTCTGTCTGAAGAAATATCTCCTCATTTCCATTCTAAATTGAGCCCCTCTAATTTTAAAGCTATGTCCACAGGTCCTAGTCTCCCCACCTAACAGAAACAACTTCCCAGCATTCATCCTTTCTAAGCCATGCATTATCTTATAAGTTTCTATTAGATCTCCCCTCAACTTTCTAAACTCTAATGAATACAATCCCAGGATCCTCAGCCATTCATTGTATGTTAGGCCTACCATTCCAGGGATCCTCCGTGTGAATCTCCGCTGGACACGCTCCGGTGCCAGTATGTCCTTCCGAAAGTGTGGGGCCCAAAACAGGACACAGTATTCTAAATGGGGCCTAACTAGAGCTTTATAAAGACTCAGAAGCACATAGCTGCTTTTATATTCCAACCATCTTGAGATAAATGGCAACATCACATTTTCTTTCTTAACCATGGACTCAACCTGCAAATCAACCTTTAGAGAATCCTGGGCTAGCACATCCAGATCCCTAAATACTTTTGCTTTATGAATTTTCGCACTGTTTAAAAAATAGTCTGTGCCTATGTTCTTTTTTCCAAAGTGCAAGACCTCGCACTTGCTCACGTTGAATTTCATCAGCCATTGCCTGGACCACCCTCCTAAACTGTCTAAGTCTTTCTGCAGCCTCCCCACCTCCTCAGTACTACCTGCCTGTCGACTTAACCTCATATCATCGGCAAACTTCACCAGAAATGCCCCAATCCCTTAATCCAGATCATTAATAAAGTAAACAGCTATGGCCCCAACACTGAACCCTGCAGGACCCCACTTGTCACCCCGGATGCCATTCAGAAAAAGAACCTTTTACCCCAATTCACTGCCTTCTGTCAGACAGCCAATCCCTAATCCATGCCAGTAACTCACCCCAAACACCATGGACCCTCACCTTAATCAGCATAGTATCCCAAAATAAACATGCTTTCAGCTCTCGCCAGGTGTTAGAAACTTATTGGTATAAATTGTGTAGCTAATCAAATCATTTTCAGCAAGGCTCTCATGTTGCTGACATAAGTACCCCCGGGGTCACAGATAAGTGTAATTTGAAATGATATCAGACCAAGTGGCTTTGCTTTAGCGTTCTAGCAAGCCATATAATCATTTAAAACAATGGCCTAAAGATGCCAGTAGTGAGAAAGGTAGCATGTAAGACAGCAGCATTGGCATGGGAGGTAGTATTCAGACTGAGCTTGCCTGCTCCAGTCCGTCTGCATTTTTTTTTCTCTCTCTCTCTTTCATTATTTTTCCTTTTCTTTTTGTTTTCCTCATTTTCCTAATGTCGTGGAATGGTTGGGGCAGTGTCTCGGTAGTGACACCTGGCTTGTAGGCCCGACGCATGGACCCCTGGAATCAGTGGAGGGTCAGCTGCAGTGATGGCACAGTAGGGTCTCCTGGCTGCGGTAGGCCCAGAGTATGGACTCTTTCAGTGGTGGAGGGTCATTGACCACAGCGGTGGCAGTGCCCATAGAGGAGAGGTTCCTGGCTACGGTATGCCCAGATGGGAACCTTGCAGAAATCCTGGAGCTGTGTTTGGGATTCTGGCCAATGAAGATGAACTCTATTCCAGGACATTATTTTATTATTTTCTACCGTAAAACGGTGCCAGATTGTGGTGACAGAACACTTTTCACAGTATCTCCTGAGATGTACATGACAATAAATCATGCATTCATAAATCATTCATTCATTCACTTACATATAATGCTAGAACTTGAATACGATGTGTACTGAGGTGTGAAATTTACACTTAGTTGTTTTTTTGTTGGGTTGCAAACAACTCCAGTAAATTTTTCTGCATGTACTGTCGAGTCTTACAAGCTGATCTATATCAATCGAGATAAGCATAATTGCTGTACCTTCAGAAAAATTCAACAGGAAAGCTGCAATTTTACTAACGATGCTGTTCGATGAATATATGGGAAATTTAAATTACAACTTTAAAGCTGGAGATTAAAATTGTTATCAAGATAAAAGAAAAGAATGCAAACCCATGATGCATTGGGATCTCTAACCTACACTGTAATTAAGTGCAGTCACTCATTAAGTTTTCAGTTCCAATACTACTGGGTAACCTGTTATTAGGATCAATCTCCTTATAGTCCATATATCAATGTTATACAGTGCAAATTCCACAAAGAAACTACTCTTTCAGGTTCTGCAAGGATAGGGAGAAAAGATCAGTGACTGTGACATGTCAGTTCTAGCCATCACACTCAGTATCGCTTGGTTACGTGCCAACGTTTTCTCATGCCATGAACATCCTCATGGTTTGGAAGGTAAACTACTCAATCATGTTTACAGTGAGTTTTTTTTAAAGACTGCTGAAATCCGAACCTGGATGTCTTAATTTAGAAAATCAAAACTTGGCACCAAGTGAAGTCTCTCCAAGAGTTTCAGAACTCTTGATATTTGTGGAAAGATGTGAAGTTGTGTTTGGCAGACAGTGAATGCAGCTTTTATCAGGATTCTTGTATGATAAATAGCAGTTTGCTAAAATTTGGTTCAGTCACTTGGAACAACAAATACAATGTTATCCTTTGCATGGAGGAGTGTATTTAAACATTTAATTACTACTAAAGAGCATAAATCTAAATATATTTGCAATGACATTTTCCAAATTTGTCTGGATGCTTTCGAGTTTTAGTTTACTCATTTTATTTTAAATAATCTGTAAAATGGCAACCACTGTACTAAGGTTTTGGCACACTACTGGAAAGGTTCTTTGCAGTGTAAAGACGTATAACAACATTCTGATTCAACCTTGTTTTGGCCAAAACATCAGGTCAGGTTTGTACGCTCTCTATAATTAATAGATCATGAATGAAACCTCATTCACAAATCATATACTTTGCAGTTGCTCACTGCTGTGATTTAATATACATTCGCAATATTTATTAAAGAAGGAATTTCACCACATCCCCATTAAAAGTAAACAGAATTTGGAAAAAAAAATGAACCTGACAATCTGAGGATTGTTGAACAGATATTTTAATAATTATTTACATGTCTTAACTTTCAACTGATAAAATCTGAAAACAGATGTGAAAATATAATGAAGTCAGTCATTCCACCTTCCTGGCTTATAACTTAAAATAATATTTCCCTTTGAGAATAACAATTAATCAAAGTGTAAAGTATGTAAATTAAAATTGCAGCTAATTTACACTACATGAAAACAGACCTTGAAACTTGAAAAAATAAGCAAAAAACCTGCAAGAATTTCCACATTTCTGGGAAGGGACTTTCTCAAACAGAATAGTAGCCTAGAAATTTGATACGCCCTAAAAACATAGGTAGAGTTCATGTTGCTCTCACCTGTTTGAGCTCAGGGGCCACTTAAAATTGGTATTTCTAGTTCATTATCATGAGTCAAGCAAGCAGCCCTGTAGACATGTGATTTATCAGCTGCATGTTTTTCTGGACAGGATGGGAAATCACAATTATCTCTCACTTCTTAAAGGCTGGCAAACGCCACCTAAAGTTGAGGCACATGCTGACCGCAGAGAGTGGGGCATGATTGCAAGGGGAGAAATGACCGCAAGGCTTATAGCTCAGGCTGTCATTCTTAATGCTGTTTTGGATCTCTAAGGAGACAGGTCAAAATTGTGCTCCTCCAGAGGAAAAGCAAATTCTCCAGAGAACATGGCAGGTGCCTGTAGGTAAAGGTTGCAAAGGAAATTAATCTCCAGGAGTGTTTGTGCAATATTGGAAAAAGTCCAATGATTTCATCCTATTAATCTAACAAGGGCAGAAAATGATGGTTCTGGGCTTCCCAAAGTTTATTTGAACAAAAATCAGTCTGGTCCAAAATTATAGACCAGTGAAGAATTGAAAATTAGAGTTATCTAGAGGAGAAAACAGGACAGTCATTTCATAAGCAAAAAGTTTTAACCTTTAACTCTCCTTTGGATGGTATTAGACTCCACATCTCAATCTTTACATTAAGGGCTGACATTTGTGTGGCGCACACGGCAGGAACTTCAGCTTGACAGGTTCTGATTTTTTTTTATTTAAAAGGGAAGAAAAAGGGAGACTTATATGTATATAACACCTTTAATACCCATCAGCCTTCTCAAAGCATTTTTATACCCACTGGAGCACTTCTGAAGTACAATCCCTGTTGGAGTTTAAACAATTAATTTGCTTCAACAGCAACTGGAAAACTTCAGTAGCATGCAAAATCTCCAAATACTCTGTTACTGTGATGTTAATTGATGGGCAACTATTTTTCAGGATGCTGATATTAACTCTTCTGCGCCTTTTCCAAAATATTGCCATGGGACCTTTGATGTCCACCAGAGAGGACAGATAGTTTCACATTTCATCCAAAATGTAGCACATCCAGCAGCTCAGGACTGCATTGGAGTATTATCATTGTGGTTATACTCAAATTCTATAAAATTTCCACTTGGCAGAGCATTACTGGGAGAATAGCTGGTAGCTATTCAGAGCAGACCAAGCAGTTCCAATGAGTAGGATGAGGAGGAGAATTCTAAACAGGACACCATATCCATGTGGAGTGCATAGGGAGCAATGTCTTAATTAAACTTAAGAAATTACCAAAGCTTGAAATGTCTGCACACTGACAAAATTGTTGAGCCTGAAACCTGTCAATTGCTTTGGCTGCATTGTAACCAGAAATGGGGTGAGAATGTCATTGTTAGTAGCTAATGGAGTGACCATGAGTCTGAACTTTTGAGCAAATGGCTCTTTCCAGTTTACTGCTGCATTCAGTGTCACAGAATTGTAGAGCACTGGTGCATAACGGTCACTGAGGCTGCCTGTACACCTGGCTTAATCTTATTTTCCCCAGCTAGAGCAGGTGAAGTGAACCCTACAGATTGTATGGGTTGCAAGCTTCCTGATATTATAGGGTACCATTGTGAATGTGTATGTTACCATGTGTGTGACTCACCTGAACTTGGCGATTTTCATAAACAAACAGTTTAGCAAGGCAGAGGATGGCTGTTCGATGACAAACATTACCCAGGTATGGCATGGCTCATTACTTTTGTCAAGAACCCATGCACACACCTTAGAGCAGATGGACAGTGGGAGACATGCTGTCACAGGGAAGCAATAGGGCACACCACTCCTGTGCTCATAACATGTTTCTGTTACCTCAGTTGTTGTGGGAAGCCCTCTGTCACATACTGACAGGTTATGCTGGAGAACCTGGTCACCAGGAGGGAACGACATCCATTTTTCAGGCAAGAAGCTGACAAACAGGAATAAGAGGAAAAGAAACAGGGGGATGTCTAAAATCAAGTGGAGGAACATGAAGAGGAAGGGAGGCTGCAATGTAGTCAATTGTCTGATGAAATAGTCCACCAATAACACCAGTAACAATACTCAAACCTTCCAATCACCCAGGTACACAAATCCTCTTTATCAAAGGTTATCACATTGACTTTTTTAATTACAGCACAAAAATTTAAAAATTCAGAGAAATTATTTTGCAATACAAATTTATTAAAGCAATCATAACTTTAGAAATGAAGCAAACTCTCTGAGCATTTGTCTTCCCTGTGTCCCCACCTTTGCAGGGATAGATACAGGGTACTTTCATAGTGCTCCCAGAATGACCAGGAGAAGGCTCGTGATCTCCAGATTAAAAGATTGATGATGGCCTCAGAAGAAAACTGGAGTAGCTCTGAGTTTCGAAAATCTGGCTTCAGCACTATCTCCTCGTAGGGCAAAGCAGTGTGGGCTGGCTGGAAGGCAGGCAATAGCAAAGCAGGGACAAAGCTGAGAGAAGGAATGCTGTCATTTTGAGAGAGGACCACAGTTCTGACTCTTTCATATGTGCCACTGTCACTCTTATGGAGCAGCTCCTTTGAAATCTAACTGATCAGTTGGAGAACATGTTGATGGACATCTGTCAGGCCCTTTTGGACAGTTGGTATCCAAAGCTATGACAACTGCAGACTGAGGTTATCCTGTAGCCCTTAGACCCTTGATGGAAACTGTTTCTACTGCAATAGAAACTGTGACATTGTTCATCATGCACTACATGGTTGGTCCAAAGGTGTGTTGTTGGAAGTGATAACTCATCCTGTGTTGGATGAGACAGAAACCAAATTCTACACAAAGTCCAGTTACAAGTTGATGCTGGATTCTTCAAAACTCCTTGGCAGTGAGCATTCATAGGCTTCTGAGTACACAAAACTTTGCTTCTATTTACCTTTCATTCTTCTTGTGCAGCAGAATTATGGGCAGATTGGATCAAGGTAAAACATAAAGCTTTCTATTGGTACATCAAGAATAACAGAATGACTAGAGAAGGATTAGGACCAATCAAAGATAGTAGTTGCATGTTGTGTGTGGAGTCAGAGGAGATGGAGAAACACTAAATGAATGTGTTTCATCAGTATTCACACTAGAAAACAACAATGTTGTCAAGGAGAATACTGAGATACAGGCTCCTAGACTAGATAGGGTTGAGGAGGTGTTAGCAGTTCTGGAAAGTGTAAAAACTGATAAGACCCTTGGACGAGATGGGATTTATCTTAGGATTCGCTGGGAAGCTAGGGAGGAGGTTGCTTTGGCTTTGATCTTTATGTCATCTATGTCTATAAGAATAGTGCCTGAAGACTGGAGGATAGCAAATGTTGTTCCCTTGTTCAAGAAGGGGAGCAGAGACAACCCTGGTAATTATAGTTTTGTGAGCCTTACTTCAGTTGTGAGTAAAGTGTTAGAAAAGATTATAAAAGATAAAATTTATAATCATCTAGCAAGGAACAAGTTGATTAGGGATAGTTGACACGGTTTTGTGAAGGGTAGGTCATGCCTCACAAACCTTATTGAGTTCTGTGAGAAGGTGACCAAACAGATAGATGAGGATAAAGCAGTTGACGTGATATATATGGATTTCAGTAAGGCATTTGATAAGGTTCCCTATGGTAGGCTTTGCACAAAATACAGAGGCATAGGATTGAGGGTGATTTTAGCAGTTTGGATCAGGAATTGGCTAGCTGATGAAGACAGAATGTGGTGGTTAATAAGAAATGTTCATCCTGGAGTTCAGTTACTAGTGGTGTACTGCAAGGATCTGTTTTGGTCCACTGCTATTTGTCATTTTTGTAAACGACTTGGATGAGGGCATAGAAGGATGGGTTAGTACATGTGCGGATAACACTAAAGTCGGTAGACTTGTTAATAGTGCAGAAGGAAGTTGTAGGTTACAGAGGGACATAGATAAGCTGCAGAGCTGGGCTGAGAGGTGGCAAATGAAGTTTAATGTGGAAAAGCGTGAGGTGATTCACTTTGAAAGGAGTAACAGGAATACAGAGTTCTAGGCTCATGGTAAGATCCTTGGTATCATGGATGAGCAGAGAAACCTCGGTGTCCATGATTCCTGAAAGTTGCCACTCAGGTTAATAAGGTTGTTAAGAAGGCATATGGTGAGTTAGCTTTTATTGATAGAGGGACTGAGTTTCAAAACCACAAGGTTATGCTACAGCTGTACTAAACTCTGGTGTGGCCGCACTTGGAGTATTGCATGCAGTTTTGGTCACTGCATTATAAGAAGTATGTCAAAGCTTTGGAAAGGTTTCAAAGGAGATTTACTAGGATGATGCCTTTATGGAGGGAAGGACTGACGAGGAAATGCTGAGGGATTTGAGGCTGTTTTCGTTGGAAAGAAATAGGTTGAGAGGTGACTTAATTGAGACATATAAGATAATCAGAGGGTTAGATAGAGTGGACAGTGAGAATCTTTTTCCCGGATGGTGATGGCTAGCACAAGGGGACATAGCTTTAAATTAAGAGGTGATAGATATAGGACCGATGTCAGAAGTAGTTTATTTTCTCAGAGTAGTAGGGGTGAGGAACACATTGCCTGCAACAGTAGTAGACTCACCAACCTTCAGGGCATTTAAATGGTCATTGGATAATCATATGGATGAAAATAGAATAGTACAGGTTAGATGGACTTCAGATTGGTTCCACAGGTTGGTGCAACATTGAGGGCCGATAGGCCTGCACTGCGCTGGAATGTTCTATGAAGTGACTTTTTCTTCTATTCAGCTGGAGCTAGTCTACAGAACTGTTCTGAGAAAGAGTTTGCTGGACCTGAAACATCAACTTTGATTTCTCTCCACAGATGCTGCCAGACCTGCTGAGCTTTTCCAATAATTTATTTTTTAGTTTCTGATTTCCAGAATCCAGTTCTTTTGTTTTTTTCACTTATCAATCCAAGCCTGGATATTGTCCCGATCTTGTTGTATTTGAACACAGACTGCTTTGGTATCTCCAACGGTGCTGAATATTGTACAGTCGTTGGTGACCATCCCCACTTTTGACCTTATGATGGAGGGAAGGTCATTGTTGAAGCAGGTAAAGATGATTGGACTTACCCTGAGGAACTCCCGCAGAAATGTTCTGGAGCTGAGATGACTGAACTCCAACATCCACAACCATCTTTCTTTAAGCTAGCTGCAGAGAGGTTTCCTCCTTATACCTATTGATTTCAGTTTTGCTTGAAGCTTTTGATGCCACACCTGATCAAGTGCCGCCTTTCTGCCACTCTCTGTCCTCATATCTGAAATTCAGCTGTTTTGTCCATGTTTGAGCCAAGGCCATAATAAGATCAGAACTGAGTAGTCATAGCAGAACCTGAGGTGATTCACAGTGAACAGGTTATTACTTTTTAGTACTATTAATGACACCTTCTATCAATCACTTCGAAGTCGGATGAGGATGTGAGACTGAGGTGAGATCAGAGAATTGAAGCACATATTTTATCTGAGCAAAGGTCGATTATGAACATCAGTAGAAATCTCCTGGAAAGACAGCTGGGTGAGAGAAACAAAAGGGAATTGGAAACTAGACACATATTTTCAATCCAAGCCTCAGCCTTGCTAATGCTAATGCTCAGCCAGCATTGACCTTGAAATGTTTGAAATATGTAGCTGTGTTTGTCTTTCCCTAGTTCTTTCTACTGCTGGCTGTTAGGCATCATTGTTTCCTGTTGGAAAATGTGTTATATGTTTGGTTGATATGATTATCAGTGTTCAGCAGCTCCCAGTGTGGGAAAGTTGTAAGGTGTGGGTGCACGGTTTACAAGAGGAATTGGCATGATTGGGTAAAGCAAATCATATGGATTGAAGGCTTAAGACTGGTTGTAGAGATTTTCAGTAGACGACTGATGGGGTTTTAATGAAATGAGCAGTGGCTGAAGTTCCAGGTGAATCTAGAATGATATGGCATTAGTAGCTGATTTCACTCATTTTGACAACTCGGATCAGATCATTAAATTTCTTCCTGCATTGCATCTGAGAGCTCACAGCAACATTTTTGGTATTGACCTTCAGTATTACTTGTTACAGTGTCCTCTTGAGCACTTGCCTAGAGGGTCTGTTTCCCAGTAGGACCTTGCGAAACCCCAAGGATCAGAGATACATTGGTATGCATAATCACCAGTCCCTTAAGGTAGTGGGACAGGTAGATAAAGCAATTAAGAAGGCATTTGAGAGACTTGTCTTTGTTAGCTGAGGCACAGAGCTTAAGAGCAGAGAGGTGATTCTGGAACTGTATAAAACATTGGTTGAGCTACAGTTTGAGTATTATGGGAAATTCTGGAATTCACATTTTAGGAGGGATGAGATTGCACTGGAGAGGGTGCAGAGATTTACAAGGATGCCAGTCATACCAGGACACAAGTCTCAATTTCTATCAGCTCCAATGGGATGCCACCATCAGACATTCACTCCTCTCCCCTCCTTTGTCAATATTTTGTAGGAACCATTCCCTCTAGGACTCCCTGGTCCACTCCTCCTCTGCTCCCAACACCCCTCACAGCCCCATGGTACCTTCTCGTAGAATGAATAAGATGTAATACCTGCCCCTTTACATCCTCCCTCCTTAATGTTCAAGTCTCCAAACACACCTTCCAGGTGAAGCAGCCATTGACCTGCACTTTACTCAATCTAGTCTCCTGTATTTGTGCTCACAATGTAGCTCATTTACAATGGGGAGACAAGACACAGACTGGGCAACAGTTTTGTGGAATACAGTGTAGAAACCTTGCACACTGACCTTCAATGCCTTGTCTGAAAAACTTGGTGCATGCTTTCTTGCATGTTGAGCCATTATGTAAATTATTGCAACACAGAATTAGTTTCAAACTGAAAACATCTACATCGTTTACTGTAGCTGCAATATATATATGAAAAGATGCAGGCTACCTTTAAGTAAAACTAACCACTAACATCATCAGGCGCTTGTTTCTACATGCAGCCCATCAACAACATGAATAGTGCTGGGTACAAGTTGAAATGTATAACTCATGATGCAGCCTGAATGTGATATGCTCCCTGCAACACGGCAAATGGCTGCCAGTCAATCAGGTTCCATGAACCCCATACCCTTTGTCAGGAATCAGGCAATTTCTCCTCCCTTATCTTTGCAAACACATTGTTGCACATAATAACAATGGAAATTTTTTGTTTTGCTTAGGGAACACTGCAATATCAAATGTTCTCAAATTATTGTTTTTATAAGTCTGCACTGGATTAAAATGCTGCAACACCTTCCATTTTGTAAGTGCGCTCTTTTCTTTAACATTCTGGATTTTCCATTTTCTTCTTGGCCCTGTTGAATTTGGCCTTTGGCTATGTTTAACTTTCAAGCATGTAGTGCAAATTTAAAATAGATGCATAAGCTGCAATTTCTGGAAATCCGAAACAAAAGCAGAAAATGCTTGAAAAATGCATTAGACTTGACAGGAGTTGTAAAAAGAAAACAAAAGGAAACTTAATTGAGTTCATCTCAGATTTAAATAGCATAGGTAGTACAGAGATACAACAGGAACCACAATATTGCTAGTTTACAGCCTATACAAAAAGCAGCATACACTTAGGCAACTTACTTCTTCAATCATGTTATCCATTAATGTTTTATCAACATGAATTCTGAGAACATGCCTCAGCAGTTCAGTTAGTACTTTGTTGCTCTTTCTGAGGTAGATAAAAGAGAAAACAAAAGGCTTTTGAAAGAGCAAAAAAAAGTCACAAGAATGAAGTGAAGAATAACTGCAGTGACATATGCACCCAACAAGGCAAGATGCCCAACATCTATTCAAAATGGCTGAGCCAGCAAGACAGATACATGCACCTCACCCAACCAGTGGGGCCAAAGGTTACAATTCAGCTCACCCCGACCTTCCTGGTTAAGGCTCCTATCCCCCAGGTCTACAAATCAGCTGAATGGAATTTATATCTCATAGATCACAAAAATCCTAGGATTTTCTCTCAGGTCACCAACATTCCTTAAACTAAACTGTGTTTATGTATATCACCATGCCAGTGAAGTAAAGCTGGCTGAGACGCAGAGGCAGGTAGAGAATCTCTGGGCCATCAGTGATCTCTCTGTATGATTTTATGGATTAGCTCTTGTGGTAAAGATTATCACACATTCATTTGGAAGTGGAGGCAATGCACAGCAGACAACATTCTATCCAATGGCATGTGCTTAAATCAGTTGCCAATTTGTGTCGCTCCCATTGCTCCTTAAATTTATTGTTAATGTTTCCTGATTGTCAAAATCTCCATTGCCTGTGTGATGTAACAGCAGAATTTGCATGGAAGGAGAGGCCAACTCTGACTGGCCAATCTGAGAAACAAAATTGTCCAGCGAATTAATATATTTTTTACTCTACATGAAAGTTATCCGAAGAAAATCACATGACTTTGATCGACACTTCTACGACCACAAATGCCATTGAGAAAACTAGATTTTCCTTAAAAGTCCAAAGGCAGTAAATATTTGTTACCCACTTACTGCTATTGTTATTGTTACAATAACAATTGAAGCAATTTACAGAAATTACCTCGCCTTCCTAATTAATTTCTTCCATGTAATGTATAGGTCAAATCAAAATGAAGAGCATCTTGGATATACGTCAATTTAATCCATATCTTGGCTGCTGTGCTAAGATTTTTTTTTAAGCCTTTTGTTCTTAGTTTAAAAACAGCAAAATTCTTTCTCTTTCATTCTGTTTTTGATTTACTAATCATTTGTCCAAACTGCTGTGGCAGAATCATTGTCCCCCTTGATTAACTGCAGCTTTAGATGTGAAATCAATGTGAAGTGAGAAAAAAAATAATTAAATGCACATTAGATCTCCGTGTTCATAAAGTTGGAGTCACTCAGTGTAAATGATATATTTGTACTAATTAACAAATCGATTCATTGATGACTGACTTAATTTGTCTATGTAAGCTTAGAATGCTTTTTTGATTCAGGTGTCTAGGAGATGATCGCAACATGTTTATTTACTTTTGTCTCAGGCACTGAAGCAGCCCATATTGCAGCAAGATCTACAAAACACTCAGGCTTGTGCCAATCAATATTCAGACCAAATACATATGTGCCAGTCTATGACCATCTCCAAATTGAGAGAGATTAACCATCTCATATTGCTATTCAATGACATTACTATTGCTGAGTTCCTAAAAACATTGTGGGAATTCGTATTGCCTTTAAACTTAACTAGACCAGCCATATACAAAGAAAGGCTACAAGAGCAAGAGACTGGGAAATCAACAGTGACCAACTTACCTTTGACTCTCCAAAGCCAATCGACCATCTCTAAGCCATGAGTGTAAAGCAAATGCCTTGATGTGTTCAGCTCCAACAACATTCAGGATAAAGAAGAACATTTATTTGACATCTCATTCACCACCTTAAAGATTTGATTCCCCCAGCAATCAGTTGCACCAGTGTATGCCATCCATGAAATACATTCCATCAACCAACTCAGTCTTTCATTGACAATAAATACCAAACCCACATCCTCTACCCTCTGGAAAGATAAAGGATTGCTCTTCCCGATAGATTTTTAAAAACTGTTGCCAAGTTTCACTCAACTCTGCCTTGATTAATCCCTTTTCTGATCAACTTGCCTCACTCTACCAGTCGCTTCCCATTCCCTCCCAAGACTTCACTGATATTCAAAAATGTCTTTTACTTTGCTAGTAAGCAAACTAAGCTCACTGGTCTAATTTGAATGAGACCCAACACTCCATTTTGAACTATTCTAGTTTCCACTGACAAACTAAAACCAAGGAATTTCCTTACACTGAATCAGAAGAACACATTATTTTGATCAGTTAATGAGGCATGACTCCAATTGTGAACAAATCAGCTCAGTTGCTGATTTGATGACTCGGACTGATTTTATTGAGGAATCCTCATTTGTTTTATGTCAGTGCTGAGTCAATAAACATGGGAGCACTGAGGAGGGTTCAGAAAAACGGGAATACGGTGTGTGTGAGAACAATTTTTGTAAGTTTTTACAAAGGGTTCTAATGCTATTAGAAAGCTGATATCTATTCAAAATATTAGAATGCTTTGCATTAAAAATGGCAATAATCCATGATTGATACAAATATTGAGGAGTAGTTAAACTGGGTTCCTGGCCAGAGATGAGAAGACCAACACTTAGATTCCCAGTTCAATGGCTGCTGAAATTTCTGTTATGCTTAATGCAGTACAAACATAGACGCTAACTCATTTTTCCACAGCAGGTTATGGCACTGATGGCTTCTGGGAAAGAGGGCAGAAAGACAGCTTGAGGGCCTTTTAAAGTTGACCATTAGTGGAACTGACTGGCACTGACTCTGCTTATGTATATTAGGGGCATTTAAGCGATTCTTGGATAGGCATATGGAAGTTAATACAATGAAGGGTATGTAGGTTAGTCTGATCTTAGAGTAGGATAGAAAGCTGATACAACATCGAGGGCCGAAGGGCCTATACTGTGCTGTACTGTTCTATGTTCCACAACTGCAGTGAGCCATCGCTTAGTGGATTGATAACATTCATGTCTTCCAGCTAGAGAATTTTCAAATGGGATACAAACATATAAAGTAAAAAAACGGACAACAAGCTGGTTGCATTATGTGTTGGACATAATTCTGTCTTCATTTTCCTTGTTGCATTCCACAAAAATAATGCTTTGCTCCCAACCATTATAGAGGAAACTTGGACAAGACCTGGCTTGGTATTCAAGCCTGTATTAATGCTTGTTCTGAGAGACATGTTGTTTATGCAGCAATACTGGATTTGAGTACTTTGATTAGATGCTCAACATTGCATTAAGGTAAGAACTATGCAATGCAAAAGTAACTGTGCTGCACAATTCCCATCGTGAATTGATTGACTATGCTCAACAATGCATAGGCAACCTGTACTACTTCTACTGAGCCAGTTGGGAGCTCGGGCAGATAGCTTCAGCTGTTGCTTAGAAGGATTCGGTGCAACAAATACACACAGTGACAGTTCCTGTGAAAGCCTCTGAATACTTTTCCTATCCTGAAATAAATTCTATTCTGACTGCTGAGGATACAGGGATTATTCGGGAATCATGGAATCATGGGAGGTAGGTTTGACCTTCGACACTTATTGGTAAACAGATAGAGCTCTAAATCCCCTTATTATAGAATTCAAATGTTTTTCTTTTCCAATGTGGAAGGTGAAAAATAACCTCTTATAAATAAATTAAAAATGGTTTCTGCATGCACTTTATTTTCTTCATTTCAAATTACAATTATTTGGTCCAAATCCTGGAAATCAACAGACAAATTGTCATCTATTTATGGAAAGAAAGGAGAGACAAAAAGAGGAAGAAAATTCAAAATGGAATGTTCCAAGTGAAAAAAAGACAGAAATTGAAAACAGAAAGAACTAACTTCAAGAAACTCTTACAGTCTTTCTGGAAATCAGCCAAGTTGCAGAATAGGTTACTACCTAAAGAACAAAGAAATACTGAAATAGATGGAAACAAAGCAGTTAGTGGGAACAAGTCAATCTCCTTTTAAAGCTTAAAAGAAAGGCTTGCCATGAAGTTCCCCTTTTATAAGTCATTGAGTGTTTGGCATTCTCTTCAGAAGCTCAACAGGCCTCATGCTGGTAGTCCCTAAATTATTAAAGATCAGACCAGTATTAGCCACTGTACAGTTGATGCAGAATCTCTGAGAACCACAGACACTTGTTGGAGTTATGTGGTTGAGAAAAAAGAAAACTGTTTTCTCAGTTACTGTTACACTTCTATTCTTTACCTCCAAAACATTCATACAAATATCTAGCCCTAAGCATCCGTGCATATACTATAGTATGAAACATGTACAAACCACAAATATACAGAAATGGCAGGAAAGGTGAACATGTACATCTGTGTAGCTTTGGGTTTAAGGTGCATGTTGCAAACAATAGGCCATGAAGCATGATGGCAAATAAACCAAGTGGCTGCAGTTCTAGGCGTAACTTAAAGAATTCCAAAGACTCTCCTGGCAATGTCATATGAATTTTGCGGTCAGCAAAAGGTAAGATATTATCAAACAAAGAGAAAATCACAGGTTTGAATTTTTTTTTTGCAAGGACAATAATCAAGTATTGCATATTTTACTTTTTTAATCCCTTTCCCTCTGACATCTACACTTACAGCAATCATTGCACAAATATTGCCTGCTTTTCTCTACAGGATCTGGAGATAACAGCAGCCAATTAACAGTGTGGATGTGAACTATGGATCAGTACTGCAGCTGCAAACAGCCAGAGACCATGTTGCTTGCCTGTGAAAGCCAGAACACGGGGCACATTCTAAAGATAAAGTGCATATCATTTAAGGCTGAGATAAGAAAAATGGTTTGCTGTTCTCTATCCTCTATCCCAGGGACTTATGAATGTTTTGTCACTCGGTACTAGAATACTTAGATCTTCCTCACTCTGGGAAGCAAGGAATATGGTACATGGATGATGAAGGGAATCGAGGTAAAAGAAGTGCCACGATTTTATTGAATGACGAGAAGGCACGAGGTGTCATATTGTCTAATTCTGCTCATTTCTTATATTCTTAAGTTCAGAAGAAAGAAAACATTGTCATCCTACATGATGCAGGGATCAATATAATTTTCTTTTTTGAGGACTCCTCTTGAGATTTTGCTCAAGTGTGAGTTTTTTATTTTTGGACTCCACTTTTTCATTCTCAGTAACTCCTTTAATGATTGATGCAGTCACTGAGTAACGTTATCTTCTTTATTTTTTCTTAAGGTAGCGTACATTTGGATTTACACCAGCAGAATTTGGAGAATTTTATAAAATATTCAGTGATCATCACCTTCCCATTAACCATTAAGTCACAGCACACAAGGAAAGCATTAATTTCAAACACCACAGCATTTAAATTGACATGAGATAATAGGCATATGTTAGCATTGAATGTTTTCTTTTTAATCATTGACACACACCTAAGTACAAAAAAACATTAGCATCAACATCCTTTCTACTGACTGCTGAAGCTGCATGTAAAGGGCTGCATGTTTTCTCAACCACAGTCAGAGAACATCAAGTAACTTATAGGATGTCAGATACTATGAGATGTGATAACACATAAATACACACCTTTATGAAATAAAACTGAATGCTGTTAAATTATCCAATTGACAGTGTTCATTACAACACTAAAATGCATTTGACATGCTGTGCCTTGGTTAAAACAGTTAAATTTGTTGTCCCCATTTTTCTGCTCCTCTTCCCCAATAACGTCCCCCTCTACTTTTTCACAACTTCCCTCTCCCACTTGTAGACTCAGTTTACTACCATCTTCCAGTCCCACTTGCCTGCACCTACCTCACTTCCTTCCATCCTCTTTCCCTATCCTCCAGCCATGATTCTACAGAATGGCAGAGAAGGGTTTGAGGGACTGAATGGACTATTCCTGTTACTATCTTTTGTGTCTTGTTTAGCCTCAGTGATCGTGTTTCTTCTGGCTGCCCCTTCTGTCTTTTTATCTGTGGCTCCAGTTTCTCTGGCCTCAAGCTGAATTTAAACTCGCCTTCCAACCTCCAGCACCACTGAACAGCAGGAATGGCCTCAGAACAGAAGCTACAGTGATGCATTACCCTCAGCACAGGATCTGTAGGCCAGCAGTCAGCTTCCTCAATCTCTTTGAGTTACAGTGTCCCTGTAGGTTGCAGCTGTCATAGCATGTCAGCCCTGACCTCTCAACCTCCTTGGAAGAAGACTGAACACTGGGAGAACTGGTCCCAACTGGTCCCAAGGTGGTATCAATTTTTTTGACATCCAGCTCATTCTGGGTGCAGTGCTGATATGTATAATATTACATTCTGTGGCACAGGACTGCAACAGGTTATGGATGTATTGTTGGCAAAAACGTCCAACTACATTGACTGTGAGATGATGTAACCAGTAAATCTCAAAGAGATGTCAACAACATCTCTCTGGCAGGATGTCCGCAGATCCATAATATTGTAAACTCCAGCCACGTGCCAATTACTGGAACAGTATTGTATTCCTGATGAAGGGCTTTTGCCCGAAACGTTGATTTTGCTGCTCCTCGGATGCTGCCTGAATTGCTGTGATTTTCCAGCACCACTCTAATATAGACCCTGGTTTCCAGCATCTGCAGTCATTGTTTTTACCCAGTTACTGGAACAGCCAGCTACTAATGGCAGTCAATCAGAAATGAATCTTCAGTTGCAGCTTGAAAGGAGGATTTGTATTTATAGCGTGCACAAAGTATTCAGGCAGTTGCCATGATACATTCATCCTTCAGCACTCTCGCATGCCACAGCTCTTCATCCACTTTATTGATTCAATAAAGGGCTGCTAAGGCATATGACCTGGTTTCTGACCGTAGTGAGAAAGACCAGGCCACATTGACAAGAGAGATATGACCAGAGCCAACAAACCTATCAAAGCCATAATAGAGGAAGCCTCATTATTCTATGGCTTTGACCAATCAAAGCCAAACTGCCTTTCAAAAGAGCTAACCCACATAATGATGGAGTGCTGTATGGAGGATGACAGGACTGAAGCTCGCACCAGAGAAAGGTGTAGAATGCTCAGCATTCTCGAAAGGGGAAGAAGAATTCCTAAAGTGCCACTGGTGCTTGTAGCCATAGGCTGCTGCATACCCAAGAATTCCTGGATGCCCTCATCCAGTCATTTTTCAGCAGAGTACTCATCCTTTCATGGCCCATGTGAAATCAACTCCCCATTCCCTAACACCACGCACAAACAGACAGACATGAATCCATTACATTCTGAGGCCTACTTCCTTGTCAATGTGTCATAGGCCATTCACGGACATTGGCCAATCCATTGTTAATGTGGTATGGAACTGCATGCAAACTGCACTATGGCAAAATGATAATGATCAGGTCACACAAAATTATTCATTCACTGTAATCAACACCTTTCTCAGATTAATAATAACTATAAAAACCATCCAAATGATTCCCTTTTATGGATTAAGAAAGATCCCCTACTTCATCTCTACTTCCATGTGATGCTTTTGTGGTTGCTACACTTGGGCTGGAGACAGGGTGCTCTTTGCCCTGCTCTCACACATGAGATACCCAGAGCAAATCACTGTATTTTGAATCTGTGAGGATCCCATCAAAATTGTTGCTGGGGAGATTCAGTAATGGGGGTTGGGAACATTGTGTTCATCTCTGTCAGAAGGGCACCGGTTGGATTGTTATATGGGAATGCCTGAAGAAGAGTAGACCATCTGCAGCTACACTGGCACCATTCTCTACCTTTTCCTCTGCTACATCGATGACTGTATTGGCGCCACAAGGATCTTGAACAGTTCATCAACTTCACTAACATATACCACTCCAATCTTAAGTTCACCTGGACCATCTCAGATACTTCCCTCCCCTTCCTGGACCCCTCCATCTCCATTTCCAGTGACCGACTCATCTATTACAAACCCACTGACTCCCACAGTTATCTGGATTACACCTCCTCCCACCCTGCCTCCGTAAAAGCGCTATCCTTACTCCCGATTCCTCTGCCTCCATCATATCTCCTCCAGGAGGACCAATTCCACCAGAGAACACACCAGATGGCCTTCTTCTTCAAAGATCACAATTTCCCTTCCCATGTGGTCAACAGTGCCCTCCAGCGCATCTCATCCACTTCCTACACCTCCACCCTCAAAGCCCAGCCCTTCAACCACAACAAGGACAGAACCTCCCTTGTCCTCACTTTCCATCCCACCAACCTCTGGATATAACACATTAGCCTCTGCTATTTCTGCCACCTACAAACAGACCCCACCACTTAGGGATATATTTATCTCCCCACCCCTATCTGTGTTCCGTAAAGACCATTCCCGTGACTCCCTTGTTAGGTCCATGGCACCTTCACCTACTATCACAAGAACTGCAAACCCTATGCCCACAACTCCCCCTCACCTCCGTCCAAGGCCCCAAAGATCCTTCCACATCCATCAGAGGGATGATATCAGCAGAGTCAAAGAGTGTGGTGCTGGAAAAGCACAGCTGGCCAGGCAGCATCTGAGGAGCAGGAGAGTCAACAATTCAAGCATAAACTCCTAATCAGGAATGAGGGAGTAGTCCAAGGGGATTGGATGATAAATGAGGAGGGGGGATTTGGTGCTGGGGGGAAGGTAGCTGAGAGTGCAATAGGTGGGTGGAGGTGGGGGTAATGGTGATAGGTCAGAGGGGAGGGTGAAGCGGATAGGTTGGAAGGAAGATGACAAGTGGGACAGGTCATGAGGCCACTGCTAAGCTGGAAGGTTAGAATTGGGGTAAAGTGGGGAGGAGGGGAAATGAAACTGGTGAAATCCACATTGTTGCCATGGGGTTGGAAGGTCCTTAGGCAGAAGATGAGGCATTCTTCCTCAAGGTAGTCGGGTGGTTGGGGAGTGGCGATGGAGGAGGCCCAGGATCTGCATGACCTTGGCAGAGTGGGAGGGGGAGTTGAAGTGTTTGGCCACGGGGCCATGGGGTTATTTGGTGCGTGTTTCCCGGCGATGTTTTCTGAAGAGCTCTGCGAGAAAGTGTCCTGTCTCCACAATGTAGAGGAGACTGCATCGGGAACAATGGATACAGTAAATGGCATGTGGAAGTGCAGGTGAAACTTTAATGGCAAGATTTCCCTTTCTGTTACAGTTCCATATGGGATACCCTCAAATTAATAGGCTTCCAGGTGAAAGATATGAACTGTGTCCCTTTTTTATTCACCCATTTCCTCCATTGATTACAAGAAGGTAAATTTATAAAGGACTTGTTCATTTGTGCATAACTTTCTTCAAAACCCAAATAAGCTTATGGTTTAAAAGGAGCCAATTTAATGAGGCTTACTTGAATGAATGAAAAGAGTGAGTATATTAATGAATAAACATGAGAGAATTACAGATTGAAACCAAGGAGTGATTCCAAATAGTTAAAAAAAATGTATCAGTGTCTGCATGTTCATGAAAAGCAGATAGTCGAACATTTAGCCATCATTATGGTGGTTACCATTGACACTGACATTGATAATTGTTATGGGCTAGACTCAACCCCTCAAATTATATTAAGAAGATAACCTAGACATAACATTTTCTTACTTTTAAAGGCAAGTTTAAAGCATGGTGTTGTGGTTCCAATTCAATTGGTCAAACTACACAATCTTGAAGCAAAACGCACTTTATTCTTACACTATAGTCAAAATGCAGTCAGAAGAAAGAAGAATTGGAAAACTTAGCAGAATAGTAGGTATTTAACTACTGAATAGCAACTGTTTCAAAATAGTAACATTCCATTAATACACCCTTGGCAAAGGCAAATTCATTAAAATAGATTGTCTCACATACAGTTCTCACCGCAGAGAGGACTCCAGTTTTTAACTACAACAGAGAGAGGAATAATAGCTTCCATGTGCAGCCTCAGGACCCCAGCCATTGCTACTGAAAGCTAAAGTTAAAATCCTGGTTCTATGAGAGTTCACCCCACCCTTCATGCTGTTTTGATTGTTCCAAATTGAAGAAAATCCAAACAGAGCTAGGCTCAGAGCAGACAGCTTGGCTCAAGGTTTACAACATGCACTTTCAAAAAGAACATGACAGAACAAATCCTTCTTAAAGGCACAACTCGTAACATAATGGATAGCTGGTTTCATGATCCTCAGCTTTAGAGATTGGCTGATGATCTGTAGTCGAGATTCTTTTGACTTTGATTGAATTCCAGCATTCAATGTGAGATGTTACCTTCTGTTGGGTTGCTTATTTTTAACTGGTTTGCAGCGCTTGGAGTGGTCGAGGTTTTTAATCTGCAATACATGGGTAACTGGGGGGTTATTATTTGACTGCGACCAACATAGCGCGCTAATCCTTGAACACTGTCTGAAACTGATGAGAGCATGCAGTTACACTAGTCCTTTCCAGTAGGTTTGAAACTAATGTTTTAACACCTGTCCTAAACCTGGAATGTAAAACTGATATTTCTGCAACAGTTGGCTTTCTGCTGAGAGAGGAGATATAGTCAAACCCCTTATTATCTACTTTTCGTAAACCTCTCCCTGTTTAAAGTTTCCCTGACTATTTAAGTGTCTGAAATTCCACTGCTTCCACACAGGACTTTGCCAGACATTGTCCTAATCAAATCCACATTTTTAAAAAATTCCTATAGCAGTCCTCCTTTTAAAACAACATGTTTTGGAATTAACATAAAAAACGTCTAGAAATACTGAAGGGCTCTGATCCATCGTCAAGGCTATAGCTGTCTCTGTCTCTAGTATCTACGCCTGCTAATGTGTGATGTGCTCTTCACCTGTTGCCACCCTTCTATTTGTAAAACACCCACGTGAGTGTGTCTGCACTGACAGATTGTGTGCAAGAGGCTTGTGATAGGGGATCCTACGAATGGTGCTCCTCTTTGGAAGACTCATCTCTAAGTGTGGCTCTGGTAATTTTCCTGCACGAGATGAAAGATAGGTATTGTTGCTGCATGGAGGCGAAATTGGATTTAAATTTGCCATACTGTAGACCATAACATTAATATGCTGTTAACATTGATTCAATACTAGTAATAATTAAGGCCCACATAATTTTTCTAACAGTGAGAGCCTGTACTACTGCCACACTGCCAACCGCTAACGCTTCCCATTCCATCACAGTCCGAAAGTCCCATGGCTGCAGGCACAACCCCAACGCACTCTGATCTCCCAGTGCTCAGCCTTTTCTGAAAATTGCGGTCCTCCTTCTCCTGCAGAGAGCTAAGCCAGGGAGTAAAGGGTGATTGCTGAGGGATGGAGGTGAGATGTTTGAGGGTAGGATTGGACTGTAACTGTGGGCTGGAAAGCAAGAGGACACCAGTTTACAGGTGAACGTTAATGCTGCCTGTGGCCATACAAATCAGATGAGGGGTCTGGGAAGAAAGGAACATGTGTGACAACATACCATGCAGTTCAGAGTATATTGATGTTGAAGATTGCTGAGACAGTGAGGAGGTGATGTCTTCGAGCTGAGAGTTGCACTACATTCACCTTGCTGGATCTCTGGGGTTATTGAAACATTTACAATACTGGATCCACCCCATTCTGGTTGCTCACCTGTTTGGAAATCTCAAACAAAGTCTTCATAGGAAGCATAGAAATCATAGAAAAGTACAGCACAGAACAGGCCCTTAGGCCCACGATGTTGTGCCGAGACTTACTCCTAATGTAAAATATAGTAACTTAACCTACACACCCCTCAACTCACCGCTATCCATGTGCATGTCCAGCAGTCGCTTAAATGTCCCCAATGACTTCACTTCCACCATCTCAACTGGCAACGCATTCCATGAAGTTCTCGCTGAAGTTTCCAGTCACATTCCCTTCTTCCCTGTTTCCAATTTTACCTTCAAGGATATTTCCTTGAATTGGAAGGAAGAGAGAAAGATGAGGGGCCAGCCTTTCATTCATTGTCCTGCTCTTTTCTGATTTACACTGAGTGATTAACAGCACACCATGATGCTATTGTGTGAGGTGTACCAGAGACTTGTGTGTAGAGATTATCCACATCTGCATAAAGCACATTCTCAATTTGTTCAGTGAACCCAGGAGCAAGCTGTTAATGGGTTAACTCTGAGAAAGAGCAACTGAGGAGATATGGTAATCAGATGGTCAGATCCGCAACCAACGAACTGGTTCACTGTTGACCCAGAGACTAAGGTGATAAGATTCTGGCCACAGTCACAATAAGCAGATGAGCAAAATTAAATTATTAGATTTCCTCTGGCGATTCACTGCTCTTCTCACACAATTCTGGAAGAGAACTGCACAACTCCTAAATAAATGGAATGAACGTCATTCACAGCACTTTTTCACCTGGTTTTCTGGGTCTGTGTCACAGCTTCCACTCTCCACTGACTTGAGCTCATCCAAATTTCTGGAGTGTGTATTTTCATTTCTTATGACTGTGCTCACTGACCTAAATTGGCTCCAAATCCCTGAATTCCCCCATTTTAAACTTTTCACCTTTATGTTCAAGCTTGTTTCTGTTCTTGTTGCTGAACTTAAGGCAGTCGGAGTGGTCGAGCCCATTATCAGAAATCCCAATGGATTTTGTATGCGACCTGTTTTGAACTGTGCAGCACGTGCTATCCACGGTTTTGTTTTGGACTGAATATTTTTCTGTAATTCTAGCATCAAGAGCTGTGTTTAATTGTCTCTGTTCTGATACAGATGTTCTGTTAAGTAAATGGGTGCACATTCACTCATCTATAAAGCTGTAGTTTCTTTTCAGAGTATTCCACTATAACAGGTCATTTTCTTCACCATTGTTTTTTTCACCATTTTCATACAATTCCTTCTGATGCTGTGAATGATTTAGTGTGGGTTAGGGGCCTTTAAGTTCCCATTTGTCCACATTCAAGCAACACTGCACACTGCTAAGCCCTTGTCACTGCTGATTTGTGTAAAATGTCAATTGAGATTCAAAAAGTGTTTTTACATTCAAAGCAGTCCATTCTCTCCTTGCGTTGCAATTTCTTCTGGTTTTGTAATCCCGATAAATAATTAAATGCACTTAGTGTGACTTAGTCATTAGGGAAGCTCTCTCAGGAATGCTCCTTGACCTCACTTAAATACATTCTCAGCGTTAACAGTCTTGGCAGAGGCCTTGCCCATGGCAGAACATTTAATGAATATTTTGAACCACAACATTTAAAAACATAGTTTGAAAACTGTAGATTTCAAAAGGATGTGAGCAAGCCGTATTCAGGGCCGTTGCTTTAATTGATGTGCTACAGTTACAGATCAGGTCAGCTTGAACATGGTCATAGACTTGATTAAGTTTGATATTCCAAGCACATATTCACAAGTCATTCAGCCTTTACCTTTTCTGGCCCTGTACATACATCTGTGCTCTGGGCCAAGTATACTTGTGTTGTCAGTTCAGGATAAAGCAAGGCAATGGGTGGTAGGTTCTTTTAGTGTATGTGATATATTGCCTTTGGGGATTCAAAGCCAGTCTTTGTTACTTTTCTTGCTGCTGATTTTCATAGAATAGAACCAGACTGCATAAGATTTTGCAAGCCACTTGGAATTTGGACTGAAAATACATTTTACAGGTGGACAATTTGGCATAGGTATCTTGTTTAAAAAATATGTTTTACCATGCAGCTCCTGACTCCTCCCTCTGGTACTTCATCCTAAAACTAAGCAACTCAGACCATTTGAGTTGATACCATAAGGATTGGGAACTCTTCCTATGTCTCTTTTCCCCTCCCTCCTTCAAACTAAATTGAAGCAACTTAATTGCAGCCCAAGCTGAGATTAGTTAGTGCTGTGCAGCCTGGGAATTAAGCTTAGTCTGTACAGATAAGGACCACACTTGACAATGAATGTACCTATTTACCTGCCTCCTTCAATACAGTACACTTATGATCAGGAATTTTGCAGGACATTGTTTTCCCTGTCTCCTCCCCACATACCCTGCTAAATGTCGGTTAGGAGTCTTCCCATGATACACAGTTGTAATTTCATGATCAACTCGGCATTAATTGGCTTGAGGCAAGACTTTTGCCCCCATCCACGGAGGAACTCCCACCTTAAAATGTGGCCAGTCAATCTGACTAACCAGGAGCTCTGTCGTGCCAGATTATGTGTGGGTGTGTGTGTGTACCAGAATGTCAGAAGGAATGGTTTTATTACTACACAAAGCCATTTTGATTCAAAACTACAATACAAAGTAGCAATTATTTTGTTATAAATGTTCATTATAAAATTAGCGTTCAGCATCAGTTACAGTGTAATGACAGAAAGATTATACTGATCCCCAACACTGTTGACACAAATGAAAAGATGCCTTCCTACTCTCTCTCTGATAAAATGACACCAACACCAAGAGAAGAATATTGATTGTTCCGCAAACTCAGTAGAGGCAGAAAATATCCTTCTGTTTTAGACCCGAATGGTTAGTTAAACTCCACCCGAGACTGTCGGATAAATAATTTTTCACCTCCAGATATTTGCAAGATACTTTGCACATTACTTGAACTTATGATCCTGACATCTGAACTTTTCTTCTTTAGCTCTTGCTTGTATGAAATTGCTGAAGACAAATTGTCTGTAGCATTTCCCACTGGTACAACAGTGACTAAACTTCAAAAGTACTTTGAGAGATCTTGACATTGTGAAAAAAGCATATGAATACAAATTTTCCACAGCTTCTAAACCCCGTCTGTTTAACCTGACTTGTACTTATAATATCAGGACTGCTTTTGTCTTACAAGAAAACACAGTTAACAAGAGTACAATATATTAAGATCATAAGACTATAAGTTTCAGGAACAGAAGTAGGCCATTAAGTATTCTCCATCATTCAATGAGGTGATGGCTGAGCATGGTGGGCCTGTGCCATAGAACTGCCACAGAAAACAGTGGATGCCAAAAATTTGAATGTTTTCTTGAAGGAAATAGATATAGTCCTTAGGGCTAAAGCAATCAGAGTATAGGGTAAAAGCAGCAGCAAGATACTGAGTTAGATGATCAGCTATGATCATGTTGAATGATGGAGCAGGTTTGAAGGGCCAAACGGCCTACCCCTGGTCCTATCTTCTACGTTTCGATGGCTGATCTGATAATGCACAACTTCACTTTCCTACCGTTTCTGTATAATCCTTGTTTCCCTTCCTGATTAAAAGTTAGCCTCAACCTTGAATATAGTTAACAATACCACTTCAACAGCCCTCTGTGGTAAAACATTTCCACAGATTCACTATTCTCTGAGAGAAAAAAAATCCTCCTCATCACTGTCTTAAAAGTGTGACTTCTTGTTCTGAGATTGTCCTCTGGCCCGTACAAAAGGGGAAACAACTTTTCCATCAACTTTACTCTGTCAAGTACTTTAAGAAACTTGTATGCTTCAATAAACTCACCTCAGACCTCTGAACTCCAACAAGTTCAGGTCCAGATTACTCAACATCTTCACATAAGACAATCCCTCGATAATAGCCTTGTGAACCTACTGTGGAAAACCTGTAATGCTCGTCTATCTTTCCTTAATAAGGGCCACAAAAGTGTTCACAGCATTCCAGCAGTGATTTGACTAGTGCTTTGTATAGTGTTAGCAAACTCTTTACCTTTATACTCCGTTCCCTCTAAAATAAAGGCTGACATTCCATTTGCCTTACCTATTATCCTCTCAACCAGGATGCTAGCATTTTGTAATTAATACATGAGGACTCCCAAATCCTTCTTTTTTGTAGCTTTCTGCAGTCTTTCATCACTTAAATAATATGCAGCTCCTCTATTCTTTCTGCCAAAGTACAAAACCTTACATTTTCCTAAACTATATTCCATCTATAGTATTTTTGTCCACTCACTGAACCTGTCAATATCCCTCCAGACTCTGTGTGTTTATCCTCAACACTTACTTTGCCACTTATTTTTATGTCACCCCAAACATGGATACGGTAATGCACTTTCCTCATTCATGTAATTAATATATATTGAAAGTATTTATGGCCCCAAAACTAATCCAAATGGCACTCCGTTAGTTACAGAGTACCTTCCCTCAAATTCCCCTGCCTATCCCAGCTGTCTGTCTTCTATTAGTTAGCCAAATCTCTATCCAAGTTAATATTCTGCTTCTAACACCATATTAAGTTGTGCAATATGTGGTACCTTATCAAACACCTTCTGAAAATCTAAATATATTAGATCCACTGCTTCCCCTTTATTAGCCACACAAATAATTATAATAACCTTGCCAGGTATGATATCCCCTTCAAGGAGCCATGCTGACTGGCTTCGTGATACAATGTATTTCTAAATGCTCAGCTATTATATTCTTTATGACAGACTCTAAAGTTTTCCCAGTAACAGACATTAACCTAATTGGCCGATGTTTTGTTTTCTTCCCTATTTAAATAAAAAGTCCACAATGGCAGTTTTCCAATTTTCTGGAACTTTTCCAGAATGTAGGGATTCTTGGAAAATTATTACCAGTTCATTCACTGTATCTGTAGTTACTTTGTGTAATATTCTAGGAAGCAACCTATCAGGGTCTGGGGGACTTATTGGTCTTCAGTCCCATTAGTTTCCCTGGCATTTTTCTCCAGTGATGGTTGTTTATTTCTTTTGCTCATTTTGTTTCTTGATTTTTTTTTAGTAGTTTTTGAGCTCTTCCACTTTGAAGACTGATGCAAAGTATTTATTCAACTCATCTGCAATACCTTGATTACCTATTGTCATGTCCTCAGCCTCATTCTCTGAGGGGCCTATCTTTAGATGACTTCTCTCTTCTTTTTGTATATATTTTTTAAAAGCTGTTGCTTGATGTTACTTGCACATTTACCTTCAAATATTATTTTCTACCTCTATTATTTTTCAATCATTTTTGCTGACATATTGTGTGTGGATTAAACTGTATTAAATAAGTTGTGGATGGATTGACGTCATTGTTAGGAACAGGACATTTTTTCTTTCAGGTAGCTACTGCGAGCACCAAGCTTTCCTGGTCAGAAAAAAAGCACAGTTCGATACAAGCTATGTCAACCTTCATTCTGCTTCAAGATCTGCTACAACCCAATATTAGCCTGAGACCAGCACTGCTCACTGGGTTCCCCATTTGACTTTTATGAATTGGAACTGTTTTATATGGTTTACTCATGCCCACCAGGTCATATGCTGAGAATGAATGAGTCTATTTCCCATAGATCCCTCATAACAAACAGCCAAAACAGCCAAATTGACATATTAATCTTAGTCACAGAGATGCACACAAATGTTTTGCACCAAAATCCTTCTCTCTCCATATACCCCTTTCCATTGCTTAGATAACATTGAATTGAAATGAATTAGCTTTATTGTCACTCTATGTACATCTATGTAAAAGCTGGTATGACACATACAACAAATGGAAACTTTACAACATTATATAGGAGTATCATGCCGCATCCATGTGGCTGCTACACTGATTGCAATGACTAAACATGAATACCTGTTGTTCCATCACTAAAATCTGTAGGCATATCTAGAAGTCAATATTTGCATAACCATTCTGTAAAGTACCATCATAACTCTCATGGGCACTGGAAACTTTAAACGGTTTTATATTCTTCACAGTGGTGTTATCTCTTTGACATTTTTTTTAACATTCGCTTCAATTTCGTTAAGGTCTTATTTTGTTTAACCCATTTCCTTGCACAAGTGCAAGACATGGAAAACGAAAGCCATAGTTTTGTTTCAAGGAAAGATATTTAACTAAGCATAACAGATAGGAGAAAGTGAGGACTGCAGCTACTGGAGATCAGAGTTGAGAATATGGTGCTGGAAAAGCACAGTAGGTCAGGCAGCATCCGAGGAGCAGAATTCCTGACATTGGGCATATGCCCGAAACGTCGATTCTCCTGCTCCTCGGATGCTGCCTGACCTGCTGTGCTTTTCCAGCACCACAATCTCAAGCCACAACAGATGTCTATTACTGGGAAGAGAAACTTGATACCTCATGTTCAGATACACTTTTATCTCATTAAATGCAGTGTATGCTCTTATCTTAATCTTTTATTTTCATCTGCATAATTTTATTTGTCTGGATCTTTTAACAAATGGGCTAAAACAAGGTAGATCTTGCTAGCCAACAGGTGAGGAAGGAGTGGCATACCGATGGCAAACTGATTTATTGGCAGGTATAAGAGAAATGGTATAAGCTAACATCGAGGGTTCCTGCTAACTTTGGAAGAAAGTAAGTGACCATCTGGTAAGCAGCTCTTGCAGCTGCTTGGGGGGATTGTTTTGCTGCCTGCTCAGCTTCATTAGGCTGATCTGCTTCTTTCTCCAGCCACGCTTCAGGAGGTTCTTGCTGGAACTGGAACATATGGATGCCTCTTTCAATTACCATACAAAGCCGACTGTAGCAGAATAAGATTGTTCTAGAAACTTTGGTGAGGTTACACTGAAAGGATACTCCATGAGCCAGTTTTGGCACCTTCCCTGGTGTGTTGTATAATTTTATCAGGTGAAGGAATGGCACACAGGAGTCAGATGCAGAAAGACAATGAATTATTGTTAGTCATTCAAAATCTAATCCTTAAATTTCTGGATATTAACTAAATACCAGAGACAACTCTGTCTTGCTTTTGTTTTGAAGAAAAATCATTTGCCAACATTAAGTGTTGGCATTTGTTGCTCATTCTTAATTGCATTTGAGAGGTTGGTGATGGACCACATTTTAAACACATATAAGAAGCTCACTCGATCATTTCTGAAGACAATTAAAAGTTAACCATATCAGTGAGAACCTGCGGTCACACAATGGCCAGGCCAGGTAAAGGTGCCAGATTTTTATCCCAAAAGGACATTCATGAACTAGATGGAGTTTTACAATGTCTGTAATTGCATGATTGTCATTACTGCTACTAGCTTTTTGTTCAGGATTTATTTAATTTCTTTGCTGCTGTTGTGGGCTTTGAACTCTTAATTCCATATCATTTGTCGAGGCCTCTGGATTATTAGCCTAACCACATAAGCACTGTGCTACTGTTCCTGTAAAATGAACAGATTATGAGTGCTCCCTGGAAAGCAAGCATCAACATTTAATGGTCAAACACAAGTTGAATCTGATCAGAACTTCATGTGGTTCATCTATTGAAGTCTGTCAGATCACAAAGGGATCCTAACAATGCTACCTTGGATTTGGCAAACTCTGTCAGTCAATGGAGCCCTAGGACTCAGAGCTGTTGTTTCCTTTGTTCCCTGAGTAAAACTATATAGTTGTTGCTGTGAGGAACAAGGCATCAGTTTGTTTTATTTAATGATGGTATTTTGTGTTCTGAAAAATTTTGTTGATGTACCTACCATATTTCATACCCCTACCCTCCAAACCCTCACCCCCCACCAGCAATTCTGACAACTCTATCCATGATACTCAACACCTTCAGTGCCACCCCCAGTGTGCTGTTTTACCTGGAGTGTGGTTATGGATTATCCTTCAGTATATTAGATACTTTCTTGGCTGCCTGACTAATAGGTTCCTATAGTGGACAGGTATGTGTATACATCAACAAAAATAAGTTTCAATTTCCTGTCAGCAGCTACTTTTTATCATTCTTAATATAATTTTATGTAGTTGTGACCATGGTGAACCAACCACTCTTTGTCTTCCTCAAATGGCCTGCAAGCTTTGTCACAGTTGAGCAGGCACTGCAACCCCAACACTGCTGTTCCACCCTCCAGTTAATTCCATTCTTGTCCATTCCATAGCCAGATAATTGCTTCTTCAGTATTACCTCTGCTGCCTCCTAGGGATCTGTCCTTGGCTCCTTTCTGTTTTTCAGCTACATGCTGCTCAGGGTGAAATCATCCAAAAGCACGGAGTGAGTTATCGCATTTAAACTTCGGCATTACTGATGGCATTATCTTTGGTTCCTGCCACAAACTACATTTCACACACAATCGCATCCATCGTCCTGGAAACTGGTTGAGGCTGTGCTGGACAGTTTACAAAGTTGGTATGCCTTTGGCCCCAGCTACCTTGGATTAGATTTTTGTTTCACTCTCGAGACTACTCCCTTCCACTTCTGCAACATTTCCCACCTCTGCCCATGTTCATGTGATGCTAAAGCTTTTATTTGTTCTTTTTTGGTGTTCAGGAGAACAAGAAATGAACCTGTTAAGAGACATAGGATCCTGGGAGGACTTGACATGTGTGATGCTGAAAGGTTGTTTCCTTTAATGTTAGAGACTGGAGCCAGGAACACGGCTTTAAATTAGAGGGCTCTCCCATTCAAGATAGAGGTGAGTCAGAATATTTTCTCTGACAACAAGAATGCTTTAGAACTGTCTGCCCCAATAGCAGTGAGGGACAGTCATGACATATTTGCGTTACACTTGATGAGTAAGAAAACCTGGAGCTGTACAGTGATGACTCTTGATCAGCATTGCCTGTGATTTTCACTCTGAAGCTGATCAGGGACTCAACCCTGTAGGCTTTTAGAAACAAATCTGTGCGCTCATAATTGCTGTGATTTTAAATGCTTTCTCCCTTTCAGAAACTGTGCTCAAAGCCTATTCCTCGATGGTTTCCGGGCTTCTGAATTCTGCATGAGAAATTGAAAACCTGATTGACACAGGGGCAATCTGCATATCACCTGTGGCCAGTGGGATGATGGAAATTGATGTGCAGATGGTGGTGCAGTCAGATCTTTAAAGAGAAATTAAATGCTATTGACTATTCAAACCACAGTGGAACAGTGCCCACCAACCTACAGATGGAGATTCAAGGGAAGTACCAAACAACTGAAACTCACATAAAGAAGCTTCATTACTTTCTCTACTGCAGTGAGTCCCAAATAGGTGGAACATGTGGCAGGGGAACTTGTTTCGCCACTAACTTTTCAATCAAATGTTCTTGGTTATGTGAAATCAACATGTATAAAATTAACTTTAAGTATATTTTAATATTCTGCAATTAGCTCTGAACATTGAGCTTAAAACAAAACTGTATGAGTTAGGCCTAATGGGTAAAAACTTTAAAATGCAGTCGGTCTTGAAAATATACTGTGAATCTTCAAGTCATTAATGAAAGGGGCAGCGAGCAGACTCCATCTGTTCGAAGCAGGTAGTATTGATTCATTCAAATTTATATTCAATAGGTTTCTTTCAGAAAGTGATATTCCCTGCCTGAGATGTAGTATGGAAACCTATGGTCACTTTTTGTATCACAGTACAGATTTTAACGCTGAAGAGATCAGTGATGGCAACAGACAGAAATAGTACCAAAGTGTTGTCATTGAAACACAGGGCATGTTCGATAAATCTTCGAAGTGCAGGGGTGGCTTGTTATGTGGCAGCAAACGTGCAGTCCGCATTAATGAGATAACTCATTGAAAGCTGACAGGAGAATGAGGGTTGAGTATCTTGCCCCATCACAGATCTCAACACAGTGGCTCAGTGGTTAGCACTACTGCCTCACAGCTCAGGATCAATTCAACCCTCGGATGACTGTCTGTGTGCAGTTTGCATATTTTCCCCGTTCTGGTTGGGTTTCCTCTAGGTGTTCCGGTCTCCTTCCACAATCTAAAGATATGCAGGTTAGGTGAAATGGCCATGCTAAATTGCCCATAGCATTAGTCAGGGGTAAATGCAGAGTAATGGGGTAGGGGAATGGGTCTGGGTAGGTTACTCTTCAAAGGATCAGTGTGGATCTGTTGGGCCACATGGCCTGTTTCCACGCTGTAGGGGTTCTATGGCTTGGAATGTGGGTTATCAGAAGCTGCTGGCCGATCATGACTTAGCTGTCTCTGCATCCCAAAGACTGCTGGTTAAGGCCTACTTCTCTGTGAGAAGACTAATTTTTTCCTTTTGTTTTTGATGGGGTAAAGATTGTGAGGATATGAAAGTCTGAGGGTTTGGAGGGATGTGTCATTCAGAAACCAGCCCCTCACCCACTGTCTGTGTTGACAATTGCCCCAAGGTTGTGAAAGTTGCTAATTTTTCTCACCCGCCATGGAGGCAGTGAGCTGAGGTCCTTATAGCCACCAATTAACAACATTAGGGCATTGATTCCTCATGAGTTGAGTCACTCACAAATGAAGCTACCTGACCAGAAATTAATTGCATAGGCAACAAGATGGGTAGAAGTTTCTGTCGAGGCCAAATCAGCCCAATTATTTCAGCTCCCTTACCATTCTGACCTCCAGGAGATGAATGTTGCTCTATCATCTTCAGTGCTCAAAAGAAATGTGTATGGAAACCTGAAGTGGGTAGGAAAGCTGGGGAGTACAGGACTGAGATTACTGTGTTGTGTTTAGTAACTGCACCACATGATAATAAACTTGCTCACCAAACTATTAGATCTGACACCTGTTCAACACCTTAACTAATAGACTCTAACCTCAACCATTTAATGCATTGTCTGAGCTGTGATGTCACCACTTTTTAAAAATAAAACCTTAGATTATCTCAGGAATGTGACTTGAAAGAAATTCTGGGATATACATATTAATGAATCAAAACCTGTATCCTCATTCTGAGGGATTAGAGACTTAACTGCATTCTAGGTTTGTTCAATACATCGCATCAGTTGTGTGACACTTTGATCTTTTGCTATAATTCTGAGTTCTACGATCCTGCCCCCACTAGCTACCTGATGACGAAGCAGCACACTGAAATTTTGAACTTCCAAATAAACCTGTTGGATTATAACTTAGTGTTGTCTGATTTTTAACTTGGTAATCTGAAGCAGAAAGGATTTTGGGAGTCCTAGTTCAGGATTCTTTTAAGGTTAGGTTGGCAGTTAGGAAGGCAAATGCAATGTTAGCATTCATTTCAAAAAGACTAGAATTTAAGAGGAAGGGCTGACGCTGTATAAGGCTCCAGTCCCAGAGCACATTTGGAACATTGTGAACAGTTTTGGGCCTTGTAGCTAAGCAAGCATGTGTTTATCTTGAAGGGCATCCAGAGGAGGTTTACAAAAACTATTCAAGAGATGAAGGGCTTGTCATATGAGAAGCAGTTGAGGACTTCAAGTCTGTACTTAATGTAGTTTAGAAGAATAATGGCGGATCTGACTGAAGCTCACAGAATCCTGAAAGGCCTGGATTAAGTGGACGTGGAGAAGATGTTTCCACTAATAGGAGAGACCAGGACTGAGGGCATAGCCTCACAGTAACGGGACAACCCTTTAGAACTGAGATTAGAAGGAATTTCTTCAGAGGATAGTTAATCTGTGGAACTCATTGCCACAGAAGGCTGTGGAGGCCACATTTTTGAGTGTCTTTAAGGCAGCGATTGATCGTTCTTGACTAGTAAGGGGATCAAAGGATATGGGGAGAAAACAGGATAATGCAGCGGTTGAGAAACAGCCATGATGGAATGGTGAAACAGACTCAATGGCCAAAAGGCCTAAATCTGCTCCTATGTCTTATCATTATGATCAGAGTAAGAGAGATCTAAGGCTTCATTATGGGTTTTAGGACAGCATTCTGATCCATAGGGTGGCACGGTGGCACAGTGGTTAGCACTGCTGCCTCACAGCGCCAGGGACCTGGGTTCAATTCCCGACTCAGGCGACTGACTGTGTGGAGTTTGCACGTTCTCCCCGTGTCTGCGTGGGTTTCCTCCGGGTGCTCCGGTTTCCTCCCACAGTCCAAAGATGTGCGGGTAAGGTGAATTGGCCATGCTATGTAGGGGTATGGGTGGGTTGCGCTTCGGCGGATCGGTGTGGACTTGTTGGGCCGAAAGGCCTGTTTCCACACTGTAAGTAATCTAATCTAATCTAATCATATCACTATCTAGCTTCTAATCGCCTTAACCGAGAAGCTGTCACTCTTCCTATACACCAGTGATGGAATTTCAGGTCCATCTAAAATTCCAGTCAGCACATCCTACCTTTCCTGTGGACATTCCATTCATTGTTGGGCCTTGGTATGAATCTGGCAAATCTGTGATGATAAGTAATTTCCTTTTTCTCATTGCCCCCATTCCAGGTCTCTCAGGTAGAAGGAGAGTTTTGCCTTCAGCAGGGTAGTTTACCTGACTCAGAAAGGCTCATGTTCACCTTTTGTAACATAAGAAACAATGCTGCGAAAATCTCCTTTTGTTCAAGTTTTCTGAGGTAGCTCAGGAAGGTCCAGAGATGGAGAAGGTGGGTGGTGGGTCCAGAGTGGGTAAAGGGAGTGGCGGTGGGTCAGGAGTAGGGTAACTTGGGGACCAGAGTTAGATCAGGTCTGGAGCGGGGCAAGAGAGGGTAGCAGGTCTGGAATGAGGAAAGGAGGAGGAGGGGAATAGATCCAGAGAAGGACAGCTGTGTCTGGTCCCAGGGAGAGAGTGTGATATGTTAGGTTGGTTTCTTAATCAGGAATTAGACTATATATTTAATAGTATAACTTTTCCTGAGTAATTATGTACTCGTTTCCATCAGAACCCTCTATATTAGACAGTCATTTTCAGCTGGCTCCAAATGTAGAGGAATTGTTCAGCAGAATCCATGTGTGGGTTAGGTGCATTGGTCCTGGCAAATGTAGAGTAATTGGGTAGGGTGGGTTACTCTTCAGAGGGTCTGTGTTGACCTGTGGAGCCGAAGGACCTGTTTCCCCACTGTAGGGATGTATGATTCTGTGATCTTGCATTTCCACGGCAATTCCTTCAGACTCTATTACAAAGGGGGATTCTGCAGGTTCCCCATTTGTAACTACCATTTACATTGGAAGAACATCTGCCTGGTCAGTGGAAAAGCTAGGTTATTATATTTCTCAGGCACGTGAGTATCTGCGGCTAGCATTAAGCTATTAGATTACAACAGGAAAGCATAGTTCATTTTGTGATCTGGGTTAGAATCTGAGATCTTTGTACCAAAAGGTCAAATCATATAACATAGTAAAAATGTGGTAAGCATGTCTTTTAAAGATATACTGACACATTGGTCATGAAATATAACACAACAGAAAGCAGAATACCATTCAAAGCTCTTGGGAATAATCATGTTGTGAGCACACATATGAACATACAAATGTGGAGCACATTTCCTCCATTATCCAATAGACTCATAAGGAATTGTGAAGGGTCTAAAAGGAAATGACAATGGTGTTAATTTTTGAAAATTCCCTCAGTTTAGGGAGGGTTCCAGTAGTTTGGAAAATAATGAATTTAATTCCTTTACTCAAAAATGCAGGGAGAGAGAAAGCAGGATAGACAGACCACTTGGCTTAACATCTGTCATAGGGAAAATATTAGAAGCTACTATTACAGGTATTATAGTAGGGCATGTGAAAAAAATCCAGGTAATTAGGCAGAATGAACATGGTTTATGAAAGGGAAATCATGTTTAACTAATTTATTTAAGTTTTTTGAGAAAGTTACAAGTTTACAGGATGAAATCCATCAGGACCTGGGGACTTGTCAGTCCAGTTCAAACAATTTGCTCAGGGCCACTCGATTTGGTTTTATTTATTTATTATCGCATGTATCTTATTACAAAATACAGTGAAAAGTGTTCTATAGTGTTGACACTGTCCATCTGAAAATCTGGAGTCATATGGGGTCAAACTTACAGACGCGTAGTCTCTTAGGTCAGTTAAGTGCAGTGATGGGAATATGAACTGTTGAGGGTACATGAGGTTCAGGAATGGCATTGGGCATGACTAGTCAAAATCATTCATTTCACAATTTCATCCGCATGGGGCATATCTCAGCATGATAAATTCAGAGAGGACAGCAGTGTCTGAAGCAAAGGCCTATGGTAATGCCTTAGGAATAGCTCCTACAAATGTCCCCTCAATTCAAAGGATGTCAGATTTGGCCTGGAGAGGCCTGGAGTGAGTTCACTGGAGACTGTAAATTTTCCTGGGTTTCTCCCTTCCTCCCATTTCCTGAATTAAAACAATTCTTAGGATGCTATTTGTATCCTTGTCATGAAAAATATCTGTTCAATTCATCTGCGATCTATTTTTTTTTCCATCACTCATTTGTCAGTCAGTTCATTCAAGTTGATAAACCCTGAAGGATTTACATTTTTCAATATCAAGAATCTCAGTTTTTAAATGTTTCCCTGTATTCTTTGAACTTTCTCACCATTGCCCAGATCATTTAGCTGTTGGGAAAATTCTGGTGCTATGTATGCTCAGTTCAATACAAACGTTTGGACGTTGCCGTCTGACGTACCCCATTCCTCCATAACTGAGGTATTTTGTGGTGCATAATTAATCTAGCTTCTCTTGTAGCTCCCAGTTGATCCTCTTCCCTTTTTTAGTCCCTCATGCCAGCCATGCTAAGCTATGCACCTCACCGACCTATAGTGATGCACCCATGCCACCTTTTAGCTATTCCATGTCCATTAACCAAGAATCCACTTGCAAACACCCACTAACCACCTCATGAATGAAAGCTAGGCAGCCATTTTATTTTAATGCTGATTTTGCCTATGGTTGCCACAGAAACCAGACAGATTTTCTGCCGGGGACCTACTCCAAACTAGCCCTGCATGAAATTGTACCACTCAAAATAAAAGCAAAATAATGCAGATTCTGGATATCTGAGACAAATGCAGACAATGCTGGAGAAACTCTGGTAGCACCTCTGGAGAGAGAAAAACAGAATTAATCTTTCAAGTCCAGTGTGATTCTTCTTCAGAACTGAGACTTGAAACATTAACTCTGTTTCTCTCTCTCCAGACTCTGTCAGACCTGCCAAGTTTCTCCAGCTTTCTCAGTGTTTGGTTCAAACTTTACCAGTTGACATATGATTCCATAGATTCATATAGTCATTGAAATTTCATTTCATCTGATTAGCTTTTCTTACAACCAATGTTCTCTTTGTGACAAATTAGCCAGCTGGAAAAGAAGCTCATTTTCATTTATAGTCGATTACCATCCCAAAGATTAAGTTTACTGGAATAGAATTCAGACAGTAACATAATTCAGACATTACATAGCCAATTATGACAAAAGACTGTAATGCATAGTTATAAACAGTAATTACATTCAGCTCTGTCCCTTTTTATTATAATTAATGAAAGCAATAAGTTAAAAATAAGTTGGAACCTATAATTACTAAACATTTAGAAACAGCACATACCAAGAAAGTTGTGAGCTTGTTGTTATATTTTCATTCTTTTCTATGGGAATAACTCCAACCACTCTAACAAAAGTAGAATTAACACTCTTCCAGAAAAAACGTCAATCATAAAAATTTAATAGATTTATAAAACTAAGTTTATTTGCCCTATTTGCATTAATTTTGTGTTATTTTTTGTGACTGCATATTCAACAGAAATTGCACTATTGCATGCCTCACCAAAGGTATTAAACAATCACATGATATTCAGGATCCTAAGGATTGGTATTCAGTGCTATACGCTAAATTACAGGTTTTCAAATTGTCACATTTTTAGTGCATCAATTCACAGGAACTTTAACTTGGTGTTGTTGATGCAGTAACATACAAAATCTGTGAGTACTTTCAATCATAATTCCCTCTTATCATTTCTTTAGCTTGAATGCATTGAAGGAGGTTTTGTCTTTGCGCATTAATGCAAAACAGGTGATAGTGGGCCATAATATATATTGCCTGACTTCCATTTCCATTGCCATGATGGAAATAAAATTCAGGACAGATGTAAAACGTGCTACAGACTCTTTATAACCTATTTTATACCAGTACAAAAAAGACAAGATTCACCTCATTTAACTCCAAAGGTGATAATTCACTGATGTAGATCCCATCAGTTGAATGAACAATTTACTTCAGGAAAACATTTCTCTTGGAGTCGCTATAGCCTCAGTATTGCAGTTTGCCAAACTTAGTTGATGGTCATTTTTGAGCTACAAAGTGGTCTTTACCTGGTTCGAGAGATATGGTGCAGGCGTGAGTGACTTGCTTCTAAAATTGCTCTCGGGGTCACTTTGACTTTGGGTAATAATATAAAGCAGGTTATCTATTTCATTTGTCTGTTGCATATCACTGCCAACTTTATTTTTATCGACTTTGATGGTAATGAATGGTTGATCCAATATCACCCATTTTACACAAACTTCCAAAGTCAAATTGATTCTCTCAGTAACTGCAGCAAATGTGTGCATGGATGTTTGAATAGAAGTGCTGACTAGTGTCCAAATGTTAGTTATGAGTTAAAAGTTAGTCGAGAACTAATGAGGCCTACATTCTTTGGCAGCATCATAAACATTGAACATAAAGTTTAAAGCATTTAGAAACAATTCAACCAACCACCTGGAAATACTTTAAAATGTTTGTTTTTCAATCAGCTATACTTATCCTGTAGCCAATGGAGCATTTTGTTTTGAGTTAGTCCCAAATATGTTCCTGGATGGTAACCACCCACATGAATGACAGTGGTTTGGCTCCAACCAGGTAATGTACCAGATGTGGCAATGCTGTGTCAACCCCCATAACATGAGAAACTGGCCATGGATATTACGCAGATCAAAGAATTTAACAGACATTTATTATAACTAATTATTAGCAATACATTTCACAGGCACATAAATATCTGGGCTAACTAGGTTACATCAGAAGAGCATGTTTCCAATAGTGTCACGCTCCAAGTAACCTGAGGTAAGATAGTGTCTGGAACTTTTATTCCCTCAGGTCACATGCTATGATACTGTGATGACATCATGTACATGACTCTTGGAGCACATTAACACACTGTCTGTGACCCACAGCATAACTCTGCAGCTAATTTTGACTGTGGGCCTAGAGGCCTTGCTGGCCTTCAAGTATTTCCAGGTGGCTGATTGAATTGTTTCTAAATGCTTTAAACTTTATTTTCAATTTTTATAATGCTGTCAGAGAGTGTAGGCCTCATCAGTTCCTTTTCACCTCTTCCACACCAAACCTTCCTAGAGCAGCATATGAAAACCTTAAAACACCATACGTCCAAAGTTGCACAATTATCCTTTATTCCCCAGACCAAAATTACTTTGCATGTGATTCACCATGTTACATTAGTTAATGGTGCTCAAAACATTACCTGTTGAGCCATACTGAATTCTGACTATCATACAGTCCCGCATGATGGGGAATCAGTTGAACTTTGGATCCATCTCCTCATCGATACTCAGTGTCCTTTCCACCTCTTGTTAGTAAGCTTTACTGTGCACTATGGTTAATGTGAACTGCATATGATAACAGTCATGCAGAAACCTACATCTTGTTATCAAGACAAGAGACTCTTCTGCTGAAACCCATTCATGGTCCACCCTTCCTTACAGACTATAGAATAATAGAGATGTACAGCCTGAAAACATACACTTTGGTCCAACTCATCCCTATCGATCAGACATCCTAATCAATCTAGCCCTATTTGCCAGCACTTGGCTCATTTCCCCCTAAACCTTCCTTTTAATATACCCATACAGATGCCTTTTAAATATTGTAATTGTACCAGCCTCCACCACTCCCTCTGGCAGCTTATTCCATATACACACCACCTTCTGCATGAAAAGATTGTCCCTTAGGTCCCTTTTAAATCTTTCCTCTTCACTTTAAACCTACATCCTCTAGTTTTGGACTCCCCTAACCTGGACAAAAGACCTTGGCTATTCATTCTATCCATGCCCCTTAAAATTTTATTACCCTCGACTATAAGGTTCCCCCTCAGCCTCCAATCTTCAGGGAAAACAGCCCCAGCCTAGTCAGCCTCACCCTATATTTCAAACATTCAAACTCTGGCAATATCCTTCTAAATCTTTTCCATAACCTTTCAAGTTTAACAACACAGTACTTACAGCAGGGATGAAAATGTGTTGCTGGAAAAGCACAGCAGGTCAGGCAGCATCCAAGGAGCAGGAGAATCGATGTTTCGGGCATGAACCCTTCTTACAGCAGGGAGACCAGAATTGAATGCAGTTTTCCAAAATGCCCTAACCCAAATCCTGTACAGCCTTAACATGACCTCCCAACTCTTGATCTCAATGCACTAACGAATAGAGGTAAATGTAACAAACACTTTCTTCACTGTCCTATCTACCTGCAAATTCACTTTCAATAAACTATGAACCTCCAACCTGAGGACTGTGTTTTTTTTTCTCCAAAGGATGACAGAATAACAAGGGCTCTTATGTGTGGAGGCATAGAAGATGGGTGAGATACTAAATGATTATTTCACTTCAGTGCTTACTATGAAGGATGTGGAAGCTAGAGAGCTTAGGGAAATAAGATAGTGAAATCTTGTAAAGTGCCCATATTACAGACGAAGAGGTTTGGACATCTTAAAACCCATAAAGGTAAATATATCCCCAGGATCTGATCAGGTGGACCCCAGAACTTTGTGGGAAGCTAGAGAAGTGATTGTTGAGCTTCTTGTTGAAATATTTGTATTATCAATGAAGTGCCAAAAGACTGGAGATTGACTAACGTGGTGCCATTATTTAAGAAAGCTGGTAAGGAAAAATAAGGAAACTATAGATCATTGAGCCTGACGTCAGTGGCAGGTAAGCTTTGGAAGCGATTATGAGGTATAGGATTTACATACATTTGGAAAGGCAGGGATTGATTAGGGATAGTCAACATGACTTTCTATTTGCCTCTTAGACTAGCATATGGCAGAGGATTCTATCCTAACCACAAGCAACCATGGTCGGTGCTGAGACATCATTCTTATTACAACAAAGTATTAACAGTGGTAATCAGTGCCTAATGTACGCCCTGTAGCCACAGTCCCTCTCTTCCCTTTCATCCCAATAAAAATTGTAAGCTAGCTTTAAAAAGTGCAGGTTAGCCTTAAATGGTGCTTAAAATTTACATTTTTTTTGGGTTGTCTCCTGCTGCTGTGTGCAGGCAAATAACAGCATGGTTAGTACTCAGCAATCATGCTAATCAGCTGGCAGCAGAGATGGTGCGCTGGCTGCATTTCAATAAACTGGTACAATGTCAGTCCTGCGCCCGTTTGTAAGGCTTATCCAATTTTGCTCCCTCAGTAATTAAATGGTCTTTACCAAAATGCTGGTTAAGAGATTTCCAAAAGTAATAATAAACATGTTTTTGGCCATGTCTGAAATCATAATGTTTGTTTGTTACTGACAGTCTGCTGTACGTGTGCAAAAATGTATAAACCTGCACATTTAGAATCACTGAAAATTGTCAGTTGTAATTCTATCCTGTCAAATTCAGAAGCTACAACTTCTAACTGTAATACAACCTTTTAAAAATATATCAAAAAAACAAAAAACAATACAACACATAAACAGGTCTTACTGCCCACTAAGACTGCGCTGATACAGGAAGCTTTTCTCATCTGAAAACCTTTTCCCTCTATATGGTCCGAATCTCTCTGTTCCCTGCCTATTCATGTATCTATCGGAATCTGCCAATGCATCTGCTTCTACACATCCCCTGACAGCATATTTCAGGGAATTACCAAAAAAACTTGCCCTTCACATCTCCTTGAAACATTCCTCCTTTTACCTTAATCTGTGTCTCCAAGTAGTTGACATTTCTATTTTGGGAGAAAGAATCTGATTATCCATCCTATCCATGCCTCTCATAATTTTGTAAACCTCTATCAGGCCGCACCTCAGCTTTCGATGTTCAAGTGAAAGCAAAGTTTGTCTAATCTCTCCTCATAGCTAACACCGTCCAGATCAGGCAACATCCTGGTAAACTGTTTCTGTCCCCTCTCCAAAGCCTCCATATTCTTCTGGTTGTGTGGCAACCTTCTTGGCCACTTTATCCTCTTGAGCAGCCACTTTCCTGGAACTGTGCATCTGAACACCTTGGCCCTTCGGTATGTTGATGCTTCTAAGGGTTCTGCCACTTATTGTATGCTTTCCTCCTGCATTAGACTTTCCAAAATGCATTGCCTCAGAATTATTCAGATTAAACTATATCTGCTGTTTCTCTGCTCAAGTCTCCAGCCTATCTATATCCTGCTGTATTCTTTGGCAATCCTCCTCATGATCCACAGCTTCCCCAACCTTTGTGTTGTCTGTAAACTTACTAATCAGATCACTTACACTCTCCTCCTTTATAAACAACAGGGGTCACAGCACTGATCCCTGCTGAATACCACTGGTCACTGGTCTCCAGTCAGAAAAATACTCTTCCATCGCTACTCTCTGTCTTCTATGACCTAGCCAGCTCTATATCCATCTTACATGTTCACTGTGGATCCCATGTGACTTCACCTTCTGTGTCAGCCTGCTCTGATAAATCTTATCCAGACTTTGCTCAAATCCATGTAGACAATGTCCACCTGCAATTATCAATCGCCTTTGTAATTTCCTCAAAAAACTCAATCAAGTTTCTGAGACATGACCTTACCTGCACAAAACCATATTGCCTATCACTCATAAGTCCATATTGTTTTCAAATGTGAGTAAATCCTGTCCCAAAGAATCTTCTGCAATAATTTCCCTCCCACTGATGTAAGATCCCATGAGAGATCACCTAAGTTACTCGACAACACAAAACTTTCCTCAGGCACTTTCGGTTAAGTTGGGAGATCTTGATTAACCATCAGGTCTCTTATTTACAAATGCAGTGAGTTTAATGCATTTGGGTTTTGTGGTCTTCACCATTACACCAGTGCACATGCTTCTTTGATTAGATTAGATTACTTACAGAGAGGAAATAGGCCCTTCGTCCCCAACAAGTCCACATCGACCCACCGAAGAGCAACCCACCCAGACCCATTCCCCTACATGTACCCCTTCACCTAACACTATGGGCAATTTAGCATGGCCAGTTCACCTAACCTGCACATTTTTTTTGGACTGTGGGAGGAAACCGGAGTACTTGGAGGAAACCCACGCAGACATGGGGAGAATGTGCAAACTACACACAGACAGTTGCCTGAGGTGGGAATTTAACCTGGGTCTCTGGCACTGTGAGGCAGCAGTGCTAACTACTGTGCCACAGTGCCGCACACTTTGGAATGAGTGTGTGCCCACTGCCCATGAACAGAAGGTTTAGGAGTCTGCTTAGTGTTAGAAAAATCAATGCTAAATGGCTGACTCTGTAAACGAAACTCTTTCACAAATGAATATCAAAATCCAGATGTCAAATCATTTATCAGATAATGTTGAGAATATTTCATTCTTCAAGTACTGTGACTGTTCATAAGTCACAGATACTGAAACAAGAGACCATTTGGTGGAATATAAAACTAGTCAGCTGTGTGTAGTTGTCTCCTTTATATAAGAGCGTGTGCATTCACGGAAAGAGAGATATCCAAAAAGGTCTCTTCTCTCACAAAACCAATTTACAGTGAATGTTGTACTTTATTCTTGAATAACTTATGTAGTGTTGCAGTTCTTTCAAAATTCTTGGAAGATTGCAAGTGTAGCCCAAGTTCTTTTATTCATCTATAAACCACAGAAGTATGGTTACAAAAAGAAGTCTATTGAGGTTTCAGAATAGTTTAGACAAGCACAGATTTGGGGCCTTTTTACTGGGCAAACGAATTACTATGGAGAGAATGGAGTCCCTTAAAGATCCACCAGGTCGACTGTGTGTGGAAGCACAGGAGGTAAGTAAGATACTAAATGCATATTTCTCCTCAATTTTAATGGTGGAGCAAGTCATGACAGCTAAGAAAAATTGAGGAAATGAATAGTGATGTCATGAAATGAGTCCACGTTAGAGAAGAAGAGGTGCTGGAGGTTTTAAGACACATAAAGGTAAATAAATCTCTGGGACCTGATCAGGTATATCCCAGACCCTTATGGGAAGCTGGGAAAGACATTGCTGGGTCCCTTACTGAGATATTTGTATCACTGATTGCAAAGATGAAGTGCCTGAAAACTGGAAGGTGGCTAACATGGTGTCATTGTTTCAGAAGGTTTGCAAGGAAAAGCCAGGGAACTTTAGACTGGAGAGCCTTATGTCAGTGGTGGGTACGTCATTGTAGGAGAGTCTGAAAGACAAGATTTACATGCATTCAGAAAGGCAAGGACTGATTAGGAATAGTCAGTTTGGCTTCCTGTGTGGGAGATCATGTCTCACAATTTTGATTGAGTCTTTTGAAGAGGTTACCAAGAAGATAGATGAAGGTGAAAAGATAGATGTTGTCTTCATGGACTCAGCAAGGCCTTTAGCAAGGTCCCACATTGCTTAGTAAGGTTAGCTCAGATGGAATCCAGATGGATACAAAATTGGTTTGATGGTAAGAGATAGACGGTGGTGGTAGAGGATTGTTATTCGGACCGGAGTCCTGTGACCAGTGGTGTGCCACAAGGCTTGGTTCTGGGTCACTGTTGTTTGTCACTTATGTTAACAATTTGGATGAGAATTTGGGAGCTACTGTTAGTAAGTTTGCAAATGATGGTGGTATAGTGGACTGTGAAGAAGGTATCTAAGAATACAAAGTGATCTTGATTAGTTGAGCCAATGGGCTAAGAAGTGGCAAATGGAGTTTAATTGAGATAAATATGAGGTTTTGCATTTTTATAAGGCAAACCAGGGCAGGACTTACACAGGTCCCTGGGAATATTGAACAGAGACACCTAGGGGTTCAATTACATAGTTCCTTGAAAGTGATATCTCATGTAGACAGGGTGGTGAAGAAGGCATTTGGCACACTTGTCGTCATTGGTCAGAGCATTGAGTACAGGAATTAGAACTTCTTATTGCAGCTGTACTGGAAATTGGTTAAGCAACTTTTAGAATACTGCGTATAAAGATATTTTATAAGACAGAAACTGCTTTTATGTTCACTCACTTATTAGTTATTCTCATTCCCTCTTTTTATGTTGAGTATAAAGGACAAAATAAGAGTTTAAGAAAATCCAATGACCATGTGTGAAGGGAGGTATGTTATAATGGTGTCAGATCACATGGAAAGAGAATATGAATCTGGAGGACTCAAGGAGCTTTCTTGTCTTACCATGCTTTATAAAGTATTTTTAATTAAATGTATTAATGTTATTCAGAAGTGTAGATCTCATCTTACTGGAATTCATATGAAAAGGTTATTCAATTCTTGAAGTAATCATTCACTGTGGTAAAACAATTAAACTACATGTTCCAGGTGTTATTTAATTCTCCTCTATGCATTGGGTGGGCAGAAATTAAAATGTGTAACAGAGGCTCTGCTCACTCATTGAAATACTGTTACTTCTCTCCAGGAAGTTGGACACAATTACCAAGCAATCAGGCACTTACATGGACAATATCAGGCTCCCCATAGGAAGAAACATTGTCCTTAAGAGTGACAGCTCAAGCAAAGGATGGCAGGTATCCAGAACTAACAATGCCAATGAGAGCAGTGGCCACTGCCACTACAACACTTGGTCCTAATTTGACAATTGCTTCCTAATCCCTATATAGAGGTGAGTGAAGCAAGGATGGGGAAAGGGCATTAAAGGGGAACAGATAGAGAATTGTGTAAAAGAATGAGAAGAACCATTGATAATGGAAGGTTGAGGGACGAGTGGAAACAGAAAATGCTATCGGTGAAATTATCTAGGTTAGAACACGAGGCAGAAGGAGCACCAACATGGTCTCCCATGAAATAGAAGCAGAGGTCAGGGGTGACCGAAATGGGATGGCTTCGAAGAGTGTTCTGCATCATTAAAAACTGTGGTCAAAGTCAGAATCTACTTAGATTCACTGGTAATCTGCAAGAAGTGAGTGCAATTTAGAAACATAATTCCTTAACGCGAGTAGACATTAGTGAGATGGAAGAGAGTGGAATTGATCTAGTTGATGCAATTTTAAAGGAAGAAATGATGTATGAGAAGTGCTGGGACTGAAATGGAGAGGGTCACTTTACATCAGGTATAGGACACATAAGAATGAGAGGATCTGAAAGAGTTCCATTGGAGGAACCATGGATATAGATATGTAGAGATGGGACAAGAGGCAAAAAATGATGCGTTTGAGATAACATTAGTTCAGTGGGACAGAAATAGGCTGAATAATCTGTCATGCAAAGATAGTGCTGATTAAGCACCTTGGGACATAGATTGAACAGGCAGCATTGAATTTTAGAAAAACAACTTTATCAAGAACGTGAAAAAGATCTTTGAAAGAGATTATCTTGGTAATGGTCCAGAAAGTGATTGTTTGGTATTCTGTAAGGGGCTATCATAGTAGAGGAAAGTAGGGACTGCAGGTGCTGGAGTTCAGAGTCGAGAGTGTAGTGCTGGAAAAGCACAGCTGGTCAGGCAGCATCTGAGGAGCAAGAGAATCAATGTTTTAGGCCCCTTGGACTCCACCCCCTTCCCATTATCTCTCAACTCCCTTGGCACACAAGCCCTCATTCCTGATGAAGAGATCATGCCTGAAACAGGTCTGGGACACCCCACACCTGCCAACCCCACTGCCCTGTGGCTGAACACTTCAACTCCCCCTCCCACTCCATCAAGGACATGCAGGTCCTGACCATCGCCAAACCGTTACCACCTGATACCTGGTGGAAGAACGCCTAATATTCTGCCTTGGGAGCCTGCAACCACACAGGATAAATGAGGATTTCAACAGTTTCCTCATTTTTCCTCCTCCCACATTTTCTCAATCCCAAGCCTCCAACTCGGCACCACCCTCCTCATCTATCCATCACCTTTCCCATCTATCCACTCCACACACCTCTCCCTGACCTATCACCTTCTCCCTCACCTTCATCTACCCATTGCATTCTCAGCTACCTTCCCCCAAACCCCACTCCCCCTTCCATTTTTCTCAGCTCCCCCGACCCACAAGCCTCATTCCTGATGAAGGGCTTATGCCCGAAACGTCGATTCTCCTCTGTTGCATTTTTCCAGTACCATAGGCTCAACTCTGATCTCCAGCACCTGCAGTCCTTTTTTTCCTAATGCTTGAAACGTTGACTCACCTGCTCCTCAGTTGCTGTCTGTCCAGCTGTGTTTTTCCAGCACTGCATTCTTCAATTGTAATAGTAGAGGCAAATAAGCAGTTAACTTTCAGCTTCACCTGTTAATACAATGCCCCCTTCATCAACATCTGTGAGGACATTGACAGAGCTAAGAGCTACAAGCTCAGAGCTGAGAGAATGGACTTGGTGATTGGAGTGGAGATACTGAGATCAGCAGCCGTTCTCAATTAGAAGATCAGGAGAAAGCAAGAATCAAGAGGAAAAGGGTTTGGAGACGGAAAACAGTAAAAGGGCTGATTTAATTCAGGCAGCTTCTTGGTCAATGAAGAAATCACAGAGGTATATAGGATTACAGCATCATGCCAAGCACAGGGTGTATTAACTGTGGGAAAATAACCAAAACAGACTTGATAGTGGTTTGGTTAGATCACAAATAAAGATTTAAAAGCTATTCTGGAGAAGATTAATGATGGAGATGGACAGTGCATCCATGACATAAACAAAATGATTAAGGTCAGAAAATCTGATTTTTTTTCATTTCTCCCTTGGAACAGGCAGCAGGTTAGGAAAAGTTGTAGATATAAAAGTCATAGACCTGGAATTTCCCATTTAAAGTTAAAGATCAAGGGCGAGTGAGTTTCACAGCATCAATTCCTCAGATGGCCAGCAGCACCTATAGACTCACCCTGAGAGTGGAAGAGAGTCAGCCAAGTCTGTGGGGTACTGATGATGATGATGATGGATAACTACTCAACTTTTCTGCCCTCTGCACTTTCTACTCATTCACTGGAGGTACCTCACCATCTCCCCCATTCATGCACACTCTTGCATCCACTCGCTCCTTCTCTTTTTCTCATTGCAGGTAAACCCTGCTAGATCATGTAACGGTGCAAGGGAGTGGCTGCATTGCTAGGCAAAATCAGACATTAGGTTCCTTGTTCCTTTTTTAAAGAAGATAGTGGAGCTAGTTGGCCAGGGAATAGAAGGACTACTAATGTACAGAAGCAGAGACAGCAACAAGCAATCCACAAAATAAACTCCACCGTGTCATACTCCTCTCCCATTATCACCAGTGCTCACTCAGTCTTTCTTTTTCTGTACAAAGTTTTATCCATCTTCTCCCCAACTATTTCCTAAAATGAGTGGGTGGTAAGGGAAGATTGGCCAGACTGGGCATATTTAACTGGCATTTCAAAAAGTGAGGGATGACTTGAATTAAGTGTGTGAGATTCTGAAAGGCCTTGACAAAGTGGAGATAGAAATGATGCTTCCTTTTGTGGGTGAGTTCAGAACTAGAGGGCATTATGTTAAAATTGGGGGTCACCCTCTGAAGACTGAGATGGGGGAGAACTTTATGTTCTTTAAGGGAACTGGGCAACTTTGGAACTCTTGGCCTCAGAATGCAGTGGAAGCGGGGTCATTGAATAAATTAAGGAGAAAGTGGATAGATTTTGGTAAGGAAAGGAATCAAACATTATTGGGATTAAATAGGAATGGGAATTTCAAAACACAAAAAGATCAATTGTGAATTCTGAAGAAGAGTAATTCAGACTCTAAATATTAACTGTGTTTCTCTACACAGATACTGCAAGACCTGTTGATTTTCTCCAACATTCGCTGTGTTTGTTTTTGAGATTAGCCTAATCGTATTAAACGGCAGATAGGACTCAAGGGACTGATTTCTGCTCTTCATTCACAAGTTTACATAATCCATTGCTTCACTTATGCAGACAGTCACTGAGCCTCCACAAGGAAGAGGCCACAGCCTGAAACATCAGCAACATCTCCACCTCTGAAGAAGAAGTATTGAACCCTCAGAGTATGCACCAACAAGGCTTTTACCTGCACGAGCTGAGACTTGCACCTAAATCTTCCTGGATTTTATTCCATGCCACAGCCTGGTGAATATATCACAGAACAATATACCCAAACAAAGGATACACCACAGAAAAGGGCCATTTGGCCCACTGTGTCCATGCCGACCCAGAGACACTCATGCCCTTTTGAATCCCATCTACTTCACACAACCCGTAGCCCTGCAGTTTGCAGCAATTAAGCTGCAGATTCAGGTGTTTTTTAAAGTATTTAGGGTGTGTGCCTCCACCACCAACTCAAGCAGCGAATTCCAGATATCCACCACCCTCTGCATAAAAACATTGGGCGGCACGGTGGCACAGTGGTTAGCACTGTTTCCACACAGCGCCAGAGACCCGGGTTCAATTCCCGACTCAGGCGACTGACTGTGTGGAGTTTGCACATTCTCCCCGTGTCTGCGTGGGTTTGCTCTGGTTTCCTCCCACAGTCCAAAGATGTGCAGGTCAGGTGGATTGGCCATGCTAAATTGCCCGTAGTGTTAGGTGTAGGGGAATGGGTGGGTTGTGCTTCGGTGGGTCGGTGTGGACTTGTAGGGCTGAAGGGCCTGTTTCCACACTGTAAGTAATCTAATGCCCATTCCTCTTTCACATCCCCTCTCATCCTTCCATTTAGCTGGAATTTGTGACCCCTGGTTTTTGAACTCTCTACCAAGGGAAACAATATCCTCCTGATTACTCTATCTTTATCTCTCACAACTTTAAGAGATGACCAAAGTCTCTGATATTCAGAGAATATTCGAATATGAGGCAGAAGACATGCGTCTGCATTCAGTCAGTAAGTGTCTTTGTCAACCCATGGGGACTACCAGACCAGCATCAGCCACATGTGCCGGAGACACTCTGTCAGCTTGAGTGAAAGACGGAGGAAAATCCTTCCACATTATCCCATTGGTGGTGACTCTGGCCTATGAGCAACTGGCTGTTTCCATGAAAGGAAAGCAGTTACCTTGGAAACCATGTCTCGTAGAATGGTCAGTGGCTGCTGGATATGCATATGGACCCTGTGTTCCATCATTTCCACGACGGGAGCTTAGCGACAAGGGCAAAGCAAGAGAGACAAGCGACCTTGATCTCATTCTGTGTACCCTTTCCTTTCAGGCAGAAAGGGCGGGGCCAGCCTGCACCGAGAACATATGCACGCACGCTAGAAACTTCTTCTTGGGATATATCAGAGATGGCATGCCCCTCTGATTCCCAACTGCCTGTCATTCCCAAATCCTGCAGGAGTTCTAGCTGAGAACGCTGAGACTGGGCAGGAGACTGTCAAAACCACTAGCGTCTCTCCACCCCAAAGACACCAAGGGACAACTGCCAAAATTGTCCAAGTCAACGCAGCTCACAAGAAAGCATGCTTCCTCTACCCCAGATGTGGAGGTCTCCTTTTTGATCCCACGTGATAATAAAACAAACTTTATTTTTGCTGTTGTTTACTGTGGTGGTCAGCCATTGAGTCAAATCACAGGGGGCTGCCAGTATACTTTTTACCATAAGAAACATCAAGCTTTATTACATACAAAAGGAAAGAAAACCTGAACCCTAGGACACTATACACGAACTATTTGAAGTTGACTAGGCAATGCCGCAGAGATGCTCTGTTGCTCCCTGGAATGGCATTAATGTTAAGGTCCTGTGAATCGGTGTGATGGGACTGCCACCCAGTCCTTGTGGGTGCAAACTTTACTCCAGCAGTTGGCAGGCTCTGAGATGGTAGAGCAGGACATCGTTAACCCTCCATGGCATTGCTAATCTGCCATCTGCAGGTAACTGCAACGATGCGAGTAAATTCTCACCATTCCTTTGTTCTTCCGGGTGGATCTGATCCTGCTGCGTCTCCCTCTGGATTCTGTTACAGCAGCCACTGGATGTTGCTAGTCTCATCGAGTTTGTTGAAGATCTTCTCTCGACTGACTGTTTCTCTTGTTACTTGTTAGTGGTTGTGTAAGACCATATGAATACTAGGCATTACATCTGCTGTTTCGGCCTTATTAGCAGATAATCTGTGAGGTCAATCAGAGAGTTCATCCCAGTATCAATGACAGTCCCTTCTAAGAAATCAACAACCCATGACTTGAACCTTTCAGGCTCAAACAGTGTGTGAATTTATTGCAATGTTGACTTTTACTCCAATATGGAGAAAGTGAGGACTGTAGATGCTGGAGAGCCAGAGTCGAAAATTGTGGTGCTGGAAAAGCACAGCAGGTCAGGCAGAATCCAAGGAGCAGGAGAACCAACATTTCAGGTGTAAGCTCTTCATTAGAAATGCTTGAAACGTCAACTGTCCTGCTCCTTGGGTGCTGCCTTACCTGCTGTACTTATCCAAAGCCACACTTATTGATTTTTACTCCAACATGGTCTGATTCCAGCTTTGTGTCACATGAGCAATACAAAGACTTTATCATTATTTTTCTCTGTATTTTTTATTTGTTCCAAGATGGGAAAAGAACTGTTTTGAACACTAAGGATTGCTGCACCTTTTTAAAAACTAGTGACCTGATTCTCATTGTGGGGGTTGTTTACAAAGCTGTTTGTTCAAGCTGTAGTGAAAGCTCAGTTTGCAGATGAGTTGGACCCAAGGGGAGTGTATGAATAGAATTTTGGCCATAACCAGTAGCTGAGTGGTCTATGGATTAGTGAGCAGATATCAATGAGCAAGACTTCCTGCCTGTCAACAGCTATTTTATTGACTTCTGGGTAGCTGAACAGCGTAGGACAATAGCAAGATAGTGAGAAGCCTTCAGAACTCACAAGGTCAGGAGCTGTCTCTTTGCTCTGCAGTCAAAAAGCACATGAAGCTGAAGAAGGTTATTTTATTTTTCTCTCAGCTATTGTTATAAGCTTTCACTCTTAACCAGTAAAGCCAGAGATTTTGACAGTGCGAGCTAGCCATCATGTATTTCCTGCTAGCAACCGAGTGTAGCTAGAGAAGAAGAATCACAGAATAACGTGCCCTGAGAAGCCAAAACGATAATGTCAGCAAACCCTACAGCAGGGTCCATTGTACTGCTTTCCCAGTCTTCCCCCCTGGCCATCGTCCCATGTTTCCTTCCTTACCTGTGCCTCTCTGTCTGTCTGTGTTTGTCTGTGTATGTGCATAAAGGGGAGTACATAAGTATGTCAGAGTTTAAACTAGTTGAATTATTTGCTGACAGTTTGTAGCTTTTTAACCAAATGTAAGATTTATTTATGGAAACATTTCAGCCATGATCAAATGGTGGAGCAGACTTGATGGGTCCAATGGCCTAATTCCGCTGCTATTTCTTATAGTCTAATGCTCTTTTAGTCTATTTATTTGTAATAAATAATAATTCTTGCTAAGTACAGAAATTGCGACTAAGTTTTTTGTCAAAATATTTCTAAATTGGGGAATTCTGCTATCTTTAACATTGTCAAATCTCATGGAATAGCTGGGCTTCATTTCTAGTGCACTGCCGTAGTCAGGAGTAACAGTGACTTGCAGACTCTGCCTTTGACACCTGAAATTGCACCCATTTTTGTATAGCTGTCTCTTTGGTGTCAATGATCCTATAGCCTTTCTCCATTTTGGTTCAGCCCTTTATCTCATTATTGATTTGATTGCTTCATCATCAATGGCCATGATGCTGCCACTTCCTAAAACCTTGAACATGAGCTTCAACTTTTCAAAAAAAAGTTTTGATTAATACTTACCTTTCAGCTCTGGAGAAGCGTTGTCACCTGAAACATCATGAATATCTTTTCCACTGACAGATGTTGGTGGGAGTGGCCCGGCTGCATATTCACAGAATATTCTGCGCTTATCCCACCAGTAACTGGGTCCAGTCTCATCAGTTCACTGTCAACTGAAGAAGAACAAAACAGAAATCTAATTTTGCTGTGAAAGTGGGCAGTGCAAACACAATAAAACCTTTTTTTTTCTGAAACATGAGTTACGGTGAGATACAATTAAAGATGTCACTGTGCGGGGTAAGGTTAAGATGCAGAAATAAAAGTAATCCTGCTGTGCAAAGGTTCATTGCGTTGCCGGTCCAAGTGAGCTTGTGCTGCTACGGAGTTTTTTCCCACTTTGTAGGGATGCTGAATGATGATCAGACTGAATCAGACAGGACAGCAGCTGTATTTTAATTTGCTGCTACAACTTCAATGATGCAGCCAGTGGGCGTAGCAAAAAGAACATCAGCTCAGCAATCAGGATAGAATTTCAATCAAGATAGGTAGCCATGTTTCTATTTTCCACCTTATTGCTACTCTAAATTTATGATGACCCCAGTTAAGTTACAAATGCTTGGAAAACTACAGGATGCTGGGTAATGCATTAACACAAGCCCCTGATTCTGCCTAGAATGTAATACCCTTAACCGAAACTCATTTAGAGCTGGGGAGCATTGAACTAAGTACTGAGCAGTAGAAAGCTGTTGGTATCCAATTGGTCAGCAGCTCCAGAGGATGGTTTTTCGGACTCATTGATCCTAGGCCAGAGTGTACCGCTACCCAATGATAATTCACCTAGCCAAGGTTAATCCCACCCTCGCCCCATGTCCCTTTATCTGTTTAGCCACAAGAGCAATATCTACGTACTTCTCGAAGCACATAATTTTTTGACCTCAGCCATTTTCTGTAATAATGAATTCCAAAGGCTCACCAACACTCTGTATGAAGAAATTTCTCTTAATCGCAGTCCAAAAAGGTTTTATCTTATCCTTAAACTATGACCTGTGGTTCTGAACACTCCACATTCTTCCTGCATAATACCTGCCTAGTTCTATTAGATGTTTACAAGTTTTATTAAGATTTCCTCCTCTTCATGCTTTTAAACTCCAGTGAATACAATCTCTCAATCTGCCATCATACATTAGCTCCGCCATTCCAGGAGTCAATGTGGTAAATCTTCGCTGCATTCTCTCTGCAAAATAAGAACATCCTTCCTCAGATAAGAAGACCAAAACAGCACATTATATTGTAAACATAGCCACACCAAAGCCCTATATGATTGCAGCAAGACATTCTTGCTCCTGCACTCAAAATGTCTCACTATGATGGCAAACTTACCAGCTGCTGCACCTCATAGAATCATAGAATCCCTACAGTGTGGAAGTAGGCCATTTGGCCGATCAAATCCGAAGAGCATCCCTACCAGATTCACCTCCCCGTCTTATCCCTCTCACCCTCCTAATCCACCTAGCCTACACATCCCTGGACACTGTGGGCAAATTAACATAGCCAGTCCACGTGACATGCACATCTTTGGACTATGAGAGGAAACCAGAGCACCTGGAAGAAATCCACACACACAGGGAGAATGTGCACACTCCACACTGACATTTGCCTGAGGGTATACTCGACATCAAGTCCCAAGAGCTGTGAGGCAGCAGTGCTAACCACTGATCCTCATCGGTGCATTTATTTTCAGTGACTGGTACAGAAGAACTTCCAGTTCTCATTGCACGTTCACGTTTTTCAATTCACAGCCATTCAAATAATAATCTATCCTCCTCATATTTATCCTCATGATACTGTGTCTGCCATGCATTTGCCCAAATCACAATGTTATATGTTTGCAGCCCCTTCATAACTCACCCTTCCACCCTGTTTTGTCACCTGCAAATTTGCAGATATTACATTCAGTTCCTTAAATGAAATCATTGACCTTTAGAGTTGGATCCTAGTCCCAATCCCTGCACTATCTCACCCGTCATTTGCTGCCACACAGAAAAAAACTCACTCATTCCTACGCTTTCTTTCCTTTCTGCTAACCAATTTTTTTATCCATCTCAATACATTCCACCCAATCCTACGTGCATTAACTCTTACGTGAGACTTCGTCAAAAGTTTTCTGAAAGTCCAAATGAACCACATTTCCTGGCTTCACCTGATGGACTCTTGAAGAATTCCAGTAGACTTGTCAAGCTGCGTCTGATTCTGCCACTGTTTTCTAAGTTCTCTGCCCAATAAATCCTTGATATTGGACTCTAGCATTTTCCACACTACCCTCAACATCAAGATTCACTAGTCTATAATTCTCTGTGTTTTTCTCTACCTCCCTTTTAAAATAGAGGGGTTACATTGGTTACACTCCGAACTTTAGGAATTGTTCCAGAGTCTAAAGAATCTTGGAAGGTGACCACCAAAGCATCTATTATTTCTAGGACCAGTTCTTTGCATATTCTGGGATTTAAAATTATCAGGCTGCGAGGTTTATCAGCCTTGAATCCCATCAATTTCTTCAACATCCCTTTTCTACCAATACAGATTTGCTTTGGTTCCTCCCCTTACTAAATCCTGTTCCCCATCAATTCTGGTACATTCTTTGTGTCCTCCTTTGTGAATGAAGAGAGAAATGAAGTATGAATTTAGTTCATTAGTGATTTCCTTGTCCCCCTTCATAAATGCCCCAACACAGAGTCAAGGGGTCATAGAGATCTAAAGCATGGAAAAAGACCCTTCAGCCCATCGAGTCTATGACAGTCAAAACACAACTGCCTAACTAATGTAACTTCATTTTCCAGCACACAGTCCTTAGTCTTGTATGCCTCGGTAAACTCCAGTACGTTAATAAAAATTCCAGTGTACAGAGCAGTTATTATCACAACTCTTCTGTCCAGCAATGAGACCAATACTGCACATCAAAGATACACAAAAATACTGGGCAAATTCCAACAAATGCTGCCTTTGCTAGACCTTCTGGATTCAATGTGAGAACCGTTGGAAATACTAATGTCCTATTGAAGTCAGCTCCATAAATATCCAGGCAAAACTGCTGCAATATTAATGCGAATGGACCTGATCCTGTGTCCAGATTTCTGAGAAGGGTCTCCCCTGTTTTTACAGCTCTCAGATGGTCACCATTTCGGGAACGACAAAGAAATGTCTTCAAAGATCCTGAAAATCTCCTGGAATCACAGCAACATTAACGTAAGTGACTGTGAAGCGTTTGCCGCCAGTTGTTCAAATGTTGACAACTTCTCCTTCAAGACACATCATGTTTAGAGTGGTTGTGTTTTAATGTGACATGGGGTTGTGACAGAGATGGGAAGAAAAGGAGGAAAACCCTGCACTCTGAGTCCGACTGCCTTGTGGACATCCTGCCTCAGATGCCCAAAGGTCTGTGGGCCATCAATTGGCCTGTTCATTCACATAAAGACCCCCAATGCAGAAACTCTTGAGTAGAAGTCATCCTTGAATTGAGGGATAATTGACAATGGATGAACACATTATGCATTTAAAGTTAAAACAATATGCCTCAACTTCAACGATGGTGGGAAAATGTTTCTGCTTGGAATGACATCTCATAATGTTATTTATATCCTGAGAGCAAATAGTTAAGAGCATAAAAAATTCAAATGGAAGAATTGCATCTGATGTTGAAAGACTATAGGAGTATTTTGATTTCTGAGTTGAAGCCGGGATTTAAAAAACAGCACACAACATTGGCTGAATAAAGGCACGGAATGTGTAAGCTCATTGTAGTTCACACAGAGTGCGCTGTATCTTGGCTGCAACATAACCTTACCCAGTTTTCATGAAATCAGTTTGTCTCTGTCACTTTGAATCACAAAAAAACACAATAAAATGCTCAGTCAGAAACTGTTCCCACTGAGGTTTGGGAGCAGCAATGGTATTACATGTTGAAGCATTACTAGGTATGCTTTCCTGCATTTACAAAAAAAATGTTGTTTTTTTTGTTTTCCCAGTGCCAACTTGTCAGAAAACATTCAGCAATTAAATTATAGGTTTGTTCTTTGCAGCAGACTAACTCCCCTGTGAATGCAGTTGATTGTTTTCCAGACTACTAAAAAATTAAGTAGTCTTGGTTTATGAAGTGTCCCAAACCAAAACAGGCAGAATATTTTGCATTATATTCCTCCATCACTTCTTTTTCTTTAACCTCACTGTCTGAGATGTCTATCCTTACTGCTAACTGAATACTTGATGTTACACTTGCAAGAATATATCATAAGATTGGATTGTGAATGACTATTTGTCAAGAATGTGTATTAATCCTGAGGGTATAGTGGGACAATACTCGCTTTAATTCTTACCACTACGTTATATGGCTCAGGAAATGACAATAAATTGACTTAGGATTGCCTCTTACCCTCACGGCCTCTTAGACCTATTAGGTCAACGGCAAGTTTACTTAAAGACAACCCAGTTTATTATTCTAAGAACATAAGACACAGGAAAAGGCCTTTAAGCCCAATAAATTTGACTGCTTTTCATAGATTAATCTGGCTGTCTGCATTAACCTGGCTCGGTGGAATGAGCGGGTGGTGAAAATCCATGGGGACAAATGTGATAGGAAATCTGACATCACAACCTGCCGAGCACACATTGGTCTCAATGTTCAAATACATAAATGAGCAATACTGCACTTCCACTTTCATTCTCCCAATTACATTTTCATTACTTCAACTTATATTTTCAGCTAACCTTAGCTGATGCCATTTTTGCTTCTGGGTCCAAAGATTATTTATTAATGCGCCAAGTAAACCCTTGAATAGAATAACTGCATTGATCTTCAAGTGAGGAAGTATTGCATTTTTTGAAAGTTCTGCCTTTTAGGTGAACCAAACTCATTACTACTGGGAGTGGCTGAAGCAAATATAGATGGATTTAAGGCAGGGCTAGATAAATGTTAATAGAGAGGGTTTTTGTTGATAGTATTAAATGAGGAGATTTAAGAGGTGTACAGATGCTGACATAGATGGATTGGGCTGAGTGGTCTTTTTTTTTGCACCATCCACATCAAAGTCTTTCTATACGAAACCCTGTCTGCCTCTAGCAGATAGCATTAAAAATCCCAAAGCGTAACTTAAAGAAGCACATCCATGAGAAAGCGTTGGGAAAGAACAGATGGAAGTTAGAACCAACCAGCTGGTTGCGAAGGGAATTGATTGTCTGAAACAAAGGGAAGCATCTCGGTGAATTTCACAGTAATTTGCAGAATACATTCTGGCATTACTGGAAAATGCTTCCTAAAACTTTTTTTCCCTCTTTGATTTTTCACTTATAAAGAAAGATTCAGTCTGCAAGAGTTAATCTGTCTGCTTTCTCCATAGATATTTCCTACTTTGAACAGTTTATTTTATTTTTGTTTCATGACTCCAGCATATCTGCTTGTTTTGTTTTCTTGTTTGTGTGGGCATCATTTAGCTTGTGGAAGCATTCTCAAGAGTTCTGGGTCTGTGTATGCAAAGCCATACTGCTTGAAGGGGCTGCCAAACAGCTTCCAAAAATAAAACATACCTTCAAAAAAATCTGGCAACTCAAAAAATAAGCCAAGAAGATAGAAACAGTCCTGAATATTAGTCTCTGAACAGGATCATTATTCCAATATGATCGAATAACTTGAGCTCTGTTTTATTGTAAAGGATTTCAGTACTTCTCTCCACAGTTCATGGCTATGAACTTCAGCTATAGGTGCAATAGCAAAGGCAACACCTAGCTCCAGAGTTGAAACACAAGAGGTATCATTAGCTAGTTTCCATATGGGAGAACAAGGCACTGTGCCACTGTAACAGTGCAAGCAGATCAGTTCCCCATGTGAACCGCAAGAGTTTGAAAGGGTGACTTTAAAGCATTGCTGATTGTGCAATTGGCTGGTGAAAAATTTCAGTATTAAAATTGCCAATGAATATTTGAAGGATTATTCCACTCCTGAAGCAAAGAGCATTAAACTGGCACTATGGCTCAGTGCTGCTACCTCACACTGCAAGGGACCCCAGTTCAATTCTAGCCTGGGGTGCATTCTATCCCCCCCCCCAACCACCACCACCACAGTGCAATGATGTGCAGACTAGGTGGATTTGCCACGGGAAATGTGAGACAACAGGGTTGGGAAGCTCTGTGGAGAGTTGTTGCAGACTTGATTGGCCAAATAGCCTCTATCTGCACTGTAGAGATTCAGGAAGGGCCCTGCTCCAGGTTTGTTAAATAGATCATTCATTAAGTTGCCACCAAGGATTTGCAGACGTGTTCATGTACGGGTGGAATTTGAGCAGCATTGTGGTGCCTTGCTGGAGCAAATTGGAAGTTGCACTGAGCACAGATAGGGATGAAATTATATTGCCCAGTCAAGGATGAGGTTTGTAGTTTCAGTGTCACTTACTGTGCTACATGGGAAGGACATGGAAGGCAGGAGTCACCAAAAGAACCCTCCATGTGGTGGGAGGAGAAGACCTCCCTCTATGGGTCCAATGTTGCAATGAGCCAGGAGCATGATCTCAGGAGGTTTTGTTTCACTTCCATCACAAAGATCTGTGGCCTTAAACCAGGGTCCTTTCCAATGTGACAGGAGATCACCCTCGTCCTTGCCTGCGTCATAATTGGTTTCACCCAGGTGGAAGCTGACAACATCAGCAACACGTTGACAATGACAGAAAGATCTGGAAGGTGACAGGTCTACTCGACAAATTGAGAGGAAACTTCTACCTCTTTACCCTAAGAAGGAAATACCAGGATGGAAGGGAATGTGGTGTCGCTGGAATAGCAGACCTCCTGATGATACCGGGTACCACTGGGTCCACACACAGGGTACTGCAGGCACCTCATATTAATGGGCAGTAACACCACATCTGAAAGAGCTATCACTTAGTAAATGTGTAATTGATGTATGACAACACCAAAAAATTTATCTCAGTGAATCCCTATAAGCTTGGTAGCACCCAAAATGTTTCTTTTCCATCCAGAAGTTTCTCCTTCCAACAACCTTGATCCTCCAAGGCACGCAACAAGAAGGTCGGTCAATAACAAGTGCTACCTACTCCACAAATATTCTTTTACCTCCTTTTCTCTCCTCAACCAGACAAGATCAGAGGCCCTTTAACAAGAGACATGGAACCAGATGCAACATCATAGATCAAGCCACCTTGCTCTAAAACAATGGCTTGTTGCTTACCCTGATGGAAGAAAAAGTACCGTTAAAAGGCAATAATCATTCTAAATGAATGCATTGGTCATACTAGAGTGCCAGTTTGAAGTGCACAGTGCAAGTCAGAAAGGTATACATCATTTGCAAAGTTCACTGGTTTTTCATACTGTCTAGGTTGCTCAGGGATCTCTGCAGCACGTGCCCAAGAGGGGTCTCCATGTTTCTGGTGAATGTGTTGTCTCCTCTAGAACCTTGCAATTATAAGGACTCTACCAAAACATCCTATGATCTGGAAACTGCTTCCAAATGAGGATGAGAATGAAGGAGAGGAGAAAAGGAGGCTATCACATCCATAACACACAACTGTGCAGAGTGACAAGGATCGCAGAGTGCAAGGAAATGTTTCCAGGACTTCCTTCGACTTCTGTAAATAAAGCTTCTTTCCTGACCTGGACATGTCAACAGTGTGAATCCAGGACTGTGTGATTAAAATGTGGGAGCTTTTGGCTTCCCCTTGTGTGCCAAAACTCCTCCATGAATGTCAAAAGCTGATTGAGCAGTGACACAAAAACGCTTATTGCCAGTGATAGATTTATACATTCTGAAAGGTGGGTGTCAGCTGCATGATGATGACTATGTTTATTTCCAGGAATGGGAAAGGGTATGCTGGAGCACTTTTGCAAGTGTATTGAAATTTTTTAAGCATTTTCTAACATTTTGAAGCCTATCATAATTCAATCTTTGAATGTGTTATGAAAGTATTCTGAAATTTTTATAGATTTGTATTTTTTATCAAGACAAGGGGACTTTTGTACAGAACAATTGATTCATGAGGTTAGAGCTTTCAGAAGATATAAAAAAACACAAGACAAGTAATACGATGATTTCAATGGCTGACTATACTAACAATAGGGCTCTGGTACAGTTTGTGCAGCATGAAATATGTATCTTCCGCACAAAAAACATCATTTAAACGTCAAGAAAACACAGACTTGTACACCTATTTATATACTGGATCCCTAGTCTTTTATCTAATGTGAATAATGCCACTTGGAATGCACAAATGTGGTGGAATCCTATTCAACAACATGAGAATAGCTCCTGGGTAACCAAAACATATTCCCTGTCAACACTATTCATCATGATTAAAAGCTCCATTCTCTTCTTCTTCAGAACAACAGACAAATTCAGATCGATCTTTACAGTATCTTGCCCCTTGATACAATTTATATCACTTAATCTCTCCAGTATGATCTTCACAATCAATCTCTGCCAAAGTTTACTACTAATTGACACTTTGTTATTCCTTTGACGTGAAGCTGGTGGATTTGGTTTGATGAGTGGTCACCTTGAAAGGAAGTAGTTTGATCTTTTCCTTTCCCTGCGATACCTAAAAAGTATGCATCCGACGCAGAATGAAATGTAATCTGTATGAAAAGCAAATGGAGATTATGAGTGAGGTATGTGAATCTTTGCCAGTGCCAAATCTAGTCAAGTCATTGACAGCATAGAGACAGACACTTCGGTCCAACTCGTCTGCGCTGACAATTATCCTAATCTAGTCCCATTAGCTAGCACCCAGTCCAAATCCCTCTATGCTCTTCCTATTCATATACCCACCCAGGTGCCTTTTAAATGTTGTAATTGTACCAGCCTCCACCACTTCTTCTGGCAGCTCATTCCATACATGCTCCACCCTCTACATGAAAAGGTTGCCACTTAGGTCCCTTTTAAATCTTCCCCTCTTACCCTAAACCTATGCCCTCTAGTTCTGGACTCCCTGACAGGTAAAGGACCTTATCTATTTATCCTATCAATGCCCCTCATGATTTTATAAATCTCTATGATGTCACCCCTCAGCCTCCATCGCTCCAGGGAAGACAGCCCTCGCCTATTCAACCTCTCCCTATAGCTCAATTCCTCCAACCTTGGCAACATCCTTGTATACGTTTTCTGAACCCTTTCAAGTTCACAACATCCTTCTGATAGGAAAGAGACCAGAATTGCATGCAATATTCCAAAAGTAGCCTCACTGATGCCCAACTCTGGAGATGAAATTCATAGATTGAGTCCACTGGGACAAATTTTTCTGCTAGTGAGATGGGGATCTGGAGTTAGGACATTTGATGACTTGGCAGACCCTTATAGGCATTAAGGGTACTCATCTTCCATTCCAGGAATGTTTGAATGAGACACAGTCAAGTCCATTGACCCTTGATGCAGATTGTGGACCATGGGTGACTGAGGAGGATGAGTGCTGTGGCAGGCTGGTTAGAAAACCTGCCTTATTCCTTTGAAGATCCTCCCAGTTGATTTAGAAGCTGTTCAGCTCAAAAACACTCCTCAGGAAGGCATGAGAAAACCTTTTCTTCCTCAGATGTCTTAGGAAATTCGAAACATCAGTAAGGACTCTCACCAACTTTTACAGATACACCAGTCAACTGGGAGAAACATCCATCCTAAGACAAACCAAACAAAGACAAGCACGAGAATTCCTAGAAGCATGGCATTCCAACCGGAACTCTATCAACAAACACATCGAATTAGACCCCAACTACCACCCCCGAGAAAAAGAACAAGAAGTGGCTTCACCACAGGAAATGACATCATCACTAGAAATGACATCACCAACCCAAAGAAAAGCTAAGATCTGTATGTCCCTGTTTGTTATGATCTGCCTGTACCGCTCGTAAAACAAAAGTTTTCATTGCACTTAGGTACACGTGACAACAATGCATCAACTCGAACAATAAATCAAATTAAATTACACTCCATCGACTTTCCAAGGGTCCTCCATACCAAGTTATGATCCTACAAAGTTGAACATCCTCAAGTACAGTGGAATCTCAATTATCCGGCATTCAATTATCCCAATATCAGATTATTCAGCAAGATCACAAGGTCCCGATGCTTGGCTAAACTATGTTATTGGGCATTCGATTGTCTGGAATTCGATTAACCAAACGAAATACTCCCCGGCAGTGTCCGACAGATAATCAAGGTTCTACTGGACATGAGTACCTGGATATGTTCTAAAGTAGTCATATTGATTTCAAAACATTAACAGTGTTTCACTCTCCACAGATACTGCCAGATCAGCTGATTTTCACCAGCATTTTCTGTGTTTATCACTGAACACTACTGAAGTGATTTGTTCTTATAAGCACTTTGTGAGGAAAATCAAAAAAATGACAAATTCAAAAATGAGAAGTAAATTTCACACAGATCATTTAGAAACTTTGGGCGACACTTACAAACTGAAAGAAAGTATTTGGCTCAGTAATTACCTAATCTTTTGAGAAAATTACACCCTGACCCGTGACTACAGTATTCTAAATTGAAACAAATGGGTAACTGGAAGGAGGGTTTTGAGCCCTTTATGGTGTGAGGGGTGAAAGTGAAAGTGATGCATTTGGTGGAATAAGTTATTGAGGAAGACAGAAAATTAGTAATGGAGGAAAAAATTACTTCAAGATGCTGAAAGTGAAAGGGAGAAGAAAATGCATTTGGCAGTGGTATTACTTTGGATGAGGTAAAAATGGCAGAGGATAAAACATTGATGTCCAGTGGGATGGAATATGAGGAAGTCATGGTTCCGGAAGGGAAGAAAGGGTGTAGGAAGAAGTCTAGGAAGTGGGACAGGCACAGTTGACAGCCCCATGAACCACTGTGGAGAGGAAAGATGAAGACATATACATTGTAATGGTGTGAATGGTTGCATAATCAGAACAGATGCAACAGAAGTGGAAAAAGTAGGAGAACATAGAACGCAGAACATAGAAAAGTACAACATAGCCCTTCAGCCTGCGATATTGTGCTGAGGATTATTCTTAATCTAAAATAAAATAACTTAACCTACGCGCCCCTCAGTCACCTAAATGTCCCAAATGACTCTGCTTCCACCACCACCGCAGGCAGCGCATTCAATGCATTCACAACTCTCTCTGTAAAAATCCTAGCTCTGACATCTCCTCTATACTATTAGATTAGATTACTTACAGTGTGGAAACAGGCCCTTCAGCCCAACAAGTCCACACTGACCCGCCGAAGCGCAACCCAACCATACCCCTACATTTACCCCTTTACCTAACACTACAGGCAATTTAGCATGGCCAATTCACCTGACCTGCACATCTTTGGATTGTGGAAGAAAACCGGAGCACCCAGAGGAAACCCACACAGACACGGGGAGAATGTGCAAACTCCACACAGTCAGTCACCTGAGTTGGGAATTGAACCCAGGTCTCTGGCGCTGTGAGGTAGCAGTGCTAGCCACCGTGCCACCCACAACTTCCTCCTAACACCTCAAAACTATAATCCCTTGTACAGTCAATCCTGCCCAGGGGAAAGGTCTCTGGCTTTTCATGTCTCTCATTACCTTGTACACCTTGATCAGATCACCTCTCTTCCTCCTTCTCTGCAGAGAGAAAAGTCCGAACTTAGTCAAACTTTCTTCATAAGACAAACCCTCCAGTCCAGACAGCATCCTCATAAACCTCATTTGTACCCTCTCCAAAGCCTCTGTATCTTTCCTATAATAGAGTGACCAGAACTGGACACAATATTCTGAGTGTGGTCTCACCAGGGTTTTGTAAGCTGCAGCAAAACCTCACGGCTCTTAAACCCGATTCCCCTGTTAATGAAAGCCAAAACACCATATGCTTTCTTAACAACCCTACCCACTTGGGTGGCAACTTTGAGGGATCTATGAAGTTGAACACTAAGATTCCACTGTTCCTCCACACTGCCAAGAATCCTGTCTTTAATTCTATATGGAGCATTCAAGTTCGACCTTCCAAAATGCATCGCTTTGCATTTATCCAGATTTGAACTCCATCTGCCATTTGAATAGAGTTGTGTCAGGAAGTTATATGGGAGGGAGCGTGGTTGAGATGGATGTTGGAGTCAGTGGGTCTACAGTACAGATTGGTAAACATCCTGTCCTTAGAAATACAGACAGAGCTATCATGGACAGAAATGAAAGAGGTGAAGGTCAATGATGTGAAAACAAGGGTGATGTGCAAAATGTTTTTTTTCTGGCTGGGGGAAAGCAGGAAGCAGAAGCATCAAGCCATTAGTATTTTGTAAAAAGAGATGGTGGTGAGAACCTGAGCATGTTTGAAACATAGAATATTCCGCCCAACCTCAAAAGGCAGGCATTGCTTTGAACCAGATGGGTTCCCATAGCAACAGCTTTTATTTGAACAAAGCAGAGGGCCACTGGCCATCCAGGCAGAATTTGGAAATGTACAAGTACTAGCTGTTTTTCTTGCGAAGGAGAATCATACAATCGCTACAACATGGAAGCAGGCCATTCAGCCCATCAAGTCCATACCAACCATCCGAAGAGCATCCCAGAACCACCTCCTTACTCTATCCCTGTAAACCCTGCATTGCCCATGGCTCACCCACTTAACCTGCACATCTTGGGACACTATGGGCAATTTAGCACAACCAAGCCCCTTAACCTATATATCTTTGAACTGTGGAAGAAAGCCGGAGCACCCGAAGGAAGCGCATGCAGATAGGGGGAGAAAGTGCAAACTCCACATAAGCAGTTGCTTGAAGAATTGAACCAAGTTCCCTGGCACTGTGAGGCAGCAGCGTTAATCACTGAGCCATTATACCACCCTTCAGTATTAAAAAATTTCAAATTGTTGAAATGGTGAAGGCCATGAGAAATGTCAAAATAAAAGACAAGTGTGTCAAAAACTAGACTTAATAGTGGGGGAGATAAGTTCTGAGAGGAAAAAAAAATCAGGCTGAAGCAATGCATTTACCAGGACAGTCCTGCTTGTATATCTCGAGAAAGCAGTAGAAGTAACTGTACAGCATTGAGGGATGGGAGGAATGAGGTCAGTGGCAGACTGAGAAATGAGCATGTCTTATTTGGTGGTGGAATTATAGCCCTGAACAGGAGATGTCAAAAAGATGGCATTCAGGCTCCATGAGTTTTTTGATTTTTTTTGGTTCATTCAGGAGACGTGGACTTCATTGGATAGGCCAGCATTTTTTGCCCATTCCCAGTTACCCTTGAGAAGGTGGTGGTGAGCTGCCTTTTTAAATCACTACAGTCGTTGTGCTGCAGGAAGACTCACTGTGCTGTTAAGAAGAGAGTTCTAAGATATTGATCCAGCAACTCAGAAGGAATATCAATATATTTCTGAAGCAGGACCGTGGATAGCTTTGGGGGAGTCTTGCAGGCCGTGATGTTGTTTGTGTGTGTCTGTTGCCTTTGTTATTCAAGATGGTAGCGGCCGTGGGTATGGAAGATATTGTAAAACGAGGTTTGCTGAATTCATGTGTTGTATCTTGTAAATGGTATGCACTGCTGTTACAAGTGTCAATGATAGAGCGAGGATTTGATACCTATCAGATAGGCTGCTTTATCTCTCTCAACCTTCTTGAGTGCTGTGTGAGTTTCACTCATTCAGGCAAGTGGGAAATATTCCATTACATTCCTGACTTGTGTCTTGTAGATAATGGACAGGCTTTGGGAAATCAGGAGCTCAGTTACTTGTTGTAGGCTTCCTAGTCTCTTTCCTGCTCCTGTACCTACATTATTTAAACAGCTAGAAAATGTGTTGCTGGTTAAAACACAGCAGGTCAGGCAGCATCCAAGGAACAGGAAATTCGACGTTTCGGGCCAGAGCCCTTCATCAGGAATGAACTATTTAAACAGCTAGTCTAGTTCAGTTTCTAGCCAATGGTAACCTCCAGGATGTTGATGGTAAGTAACCCAACAATAATAATGTTATTGAATGTCAAGGAGAGATTATTAGATTTTCCATTGTTGGATATCATCATTGCCTGGCACTTGCCAATTGTCACCCCAAAATGGTGTATTGTCCAGATTTCAAAGTTTAGTGAGAGGATTCTTTCCTTAGCTATTCTTAGTAGCCACACACACGCAGATGACAAGCAACATGAGTTCGACTGGGACAACATTACTATCATAGGACAAGCCAAACAGAGAACAGCCAGGGAATTCCTAGAGGCATGGCACTCACCCACAGATTCTATCAACAAACACATCAACCTGGACCCAATATACCAGCCACTGCAGCGGACAGCTGGAACTGACAATCGGAAGCAGCAGAGACATACCACTATAAATGCCGGAGGAAACAACACAGAAGCGCTGCACAGGAGGCTCCCAAGCACTGAGGATGTCACCTAGACAGGGACGAAATGTCTGCAACACAAATTCCCAGCTCGGCGAACAGAACCACAACAACATTGTCCAGATCTTGCAGCATTCAGTGTGTGAGGAATCATGAAATGTGCAAGCATCAACAAACATTCCCACCTCCAAGTTCTGATGGAGGGAAGGTCATTGATGAAACAGTTGAAGATGACTGAGTGTAGTACACCACCCTAAGGGTCTCCTGCAGAAATGTCCTGGAGCTGAGATGATTGACCTCCAACAATCACAACCAACTCTTCATCCAAACAGAGTGAGGCTGCCATTGTCACTGGGTTATGGAGACAATGTTAAGGTTAAACAGAATGCTTCAACTTCCACAGAAGAAAAAATAATGAATGAGGGAGCAGGGAGGTTAAGATGATTGATATCCCACTGGTTGTTCCTAACAAAAAGATCAAGAGAGGTAATAAACAATGGAGAGGGAGCTAGGTAGAATGTGATCCCTGAAGGTGGCAGATAATATTTGACTTGCTGATGAAATATTCTGGACAGAGGTAGTGGAGAACTGGTAAGGAAGATGGAAGAAGTACTCAATATCATGTCAGGCTCAAAGTTGATTGAATCTGACACCTTTGCTGAAGACTAACAATTCATGTAGATGAAGTTCTAAGTGTGGAATGAGAATACAGGAAAAGATGACTATTGACTGGATTGAACAAACCTACCACATTGAGAGCAATGACATTGGCGCTGTTTCACTGTGGGAGAAAGCACATACAGTTTCTCGGTGGCATGAGAACAATTCCTGTTCAGTAGGATAACGGAATGTACAGTTATCACTGGAATATCAATTAAGCCCATTAATGAACTAATTGGCATCCATTATCCCTGAGTGAACACAATTCAGTGATGGCTCAGGAATTTAATATGGGCTTCTTGGCTTTCCTGCACCCTCAAAAGCCATCCAATCAATTGCTATGAGTCTTCCAGCAGCCTCCTGTGGTCACTTTTCATCAGGCATGCAGTGCCAATTTAAAGCATCTGGTATCTTGCCACCTAATTCCCACACAACCCTGCCCTATGACTTATAACTGCTCTCACCCATCTTTGACCTGTGGCCCCAGGACATGCCTGAACCCTTGGTGGAGTTAGTGCCACCAACAGCCACTGCTTGCACAGACTCTGGTTTCCAGTTGTCTAGTAGATATTGATGGACAGAAATTTCTGTTGCTGGGTACTTCAATCATGATCAATGATGGCTGCTTAGGTGTTTGAAGCAAAATCACTGGGCTCTCTCACAGCAGAGAACTGACAGAGGTTTCCTGCCAGTCGCCTGACAGTGGACTAAGACACCCTTTGATGCTGCAAACTCCAGCGCTATGTTTATTGCTGCTTGTGACCCATTAAAAATAAATGAATTTTGGTTCATTGCTAGTGGTTTTCAGATATTTAATTTTGCAGTAGTTTCACTGTCAGATTTGTCACATTGCTAGTAAATGGATGATGGCATTGTTGAAAATGTAATGTAACCATGTTGACATTTCCAAGAGGAATACATGCATTATCCTCTGTACATTTCAAGCAATAGAAGCACAGTGGTAAAATTGCTAAACATGGACTCATTAACTACTGATAGGTTTCTTTATTTGTAATTACATTTCCTTTGTAATTCAAGTTTGAAGATTTTTGATTGTTGCAAAAATCCTTTGTTTTAGAATCATAGATCCCCTGAAAAAGTTATATTACGAATATGAAATTTCTCTTTAATTTAGGGTAAAATTAAGAAAGAATGGATATCATGGGATCTCTTTGAATCCTGTTTAACAATGAGCTTTGGTATGGCGTGTTCAGAGAGGTTAAGTTGCCGCATTGGGAAGTGGTTCACACCTGCAGCAAATGAAAACAGTATCGTGTTGACTATCGTTGAAAATTTGGTTCGAAATCTCACAAGGAGGTGTCAAAAATGTCAGGTTCAATAGACAATACTGATGAAAGGCTTATGGCCAAAACATCAACTCTCCTGCTCACTGGATGCTGCCTGACCTGCTGATCTTTTCCAACACCACACTTTTTGACTCTGATCTCCAGCAGCTGCTGTCCTCACTTTCTTCTAGGTTTAATAGACAAGTTATGCTTTATATTGTGAAAATGGAGTTGGGTGTGTAGGGAATAGCTAATTAGCATTTCCACCTGAATAGGAGAAAGTGAGGACTGCAGATGCTGGAGATCAGAGCTGAAAAATGTGTTGCTGGAAAAACCCAGCAGGTCAGGCAGCATCCAAGGAGCAGGAGAATCAACGTTTCGGGCATAAGCCCTGAAGCTTTTCCAGCAACACATTTATCAGCTCAGTTTCCACCTGAATGCAAGATTCATGTGATTCATAATGCAACAGATGGGTTTTGAAAGGAAATGTCAATAGAAAGCCTTATGATGTTGGTTTGCAGGTTATGTAAGTATATTAAACAGGAGCAGATGTAGGTCATGAGGCCCCTCAAGCCTGCTCTGTCATTCATTGTTGATTTGTTTGTGTTTCAAATTCCACCTTTCCATCTACTCCCAATAAACTTTCTTTTCCTTTCCCGACAAGAATCTATCCAACATTGCCTTACAAGTATTCAATGACCTTGCCTCCACTGACTTCTGAAGGAAAGAGTTCCAAGGTCATACAAACCCTTGAGAGAAATAAAGATCTCTTCGTCTTAAAAGAGCAATCCCTGATTTTAAAAAGGTCTCTGAGTTCTGGACTCATATTGAAGATAATATATCCTTTCCAGGTTCACCTTGTCAATACCTTTCTGCCAGCCAGCCAGCCAGTCTTCCATCCCCATTAATATATATGTCTGCACCTTATGTTTATATGGTGAATATTCAAGGATATACATCCTATCGAAAAGGTAGGCAGGTGGGCAGAGGGTGTGGGGTTGTCTTATTGGTAAGAAATGAAATTAAATCGATAGTAAGAAACAAAGTAGGTTTAGATGGTATAGAATCTGCCTGGGTAGAATTGAGGAACTGAAAAGGTAAAAAAAATACTAGTACAGGCCTCCAAATCATAGTCAGGAGCTGGGGCACAAGATATACCAGGAGATAGAAAGACAAAGTTACAGTGATCATGGGGGGTTTCAATGTGCAGGTGGACTAGGAAAATCAGGTTGGTAGTGGATTGCAAGAAAAGGAATTTGTGGAATGTCTAAAGATGGCTTTTTGCTGTAGCATGTGGTGAAGGCCACTAGGGAACAGGCAATGCTGGATTTAGTGTTGTGCAGTGAGGCAGGCTTGATAAAGGAGCTTAAGATGAAGGAACCCTGAGGAGGCAGTGATCATAACATGATTGAATTTACCCTGCAATTTTAGAGGGAGAAGGTAGAATCAGAGGTAATGGTATTACAGCTGAATAAAGACAACTACAGAGACATAAGGGAGGAGCTGGGTAGAATTGGCTGGGAGAAAGGCCTAGCAGAAAAGACAGTAGAACAGCAATGGCAGGAGTTTCTAGGAGTAATTCAGGAGACACAGCAGAGATTCAATCCGAGGAAAAAGAAGCATGGCACAGGGAGGAGGAGGAGGTAACCATGGCTGACTAGTGAATTCAGGGATAGAATAAAAGCAAATGAGAAAATATATAATGTGCAAAGGGCAGTGGGAAACCAAAGGATTGGAAAACTTACAAAGACCAACAGAGGGCAGCAAAAAAAGGGAGAAGATTAAATATGAGAATAAGCTATTCAGTAATATAAAGAAAGACTGTAAGAGCTTCTTTGGATACATCAAGGGCAAAACAGAGGCAAAAGTGGACATTGGGTCCCCGGAAAATGACTCTGGAGAGATAGTAATGGAAACAAGGAAATGGCTGAGGAACTGAATAACTTCTTCATGTCAGTCTTCACAGTGGAAGACATGAGTAATATTCCAAAAATTCAACAGAGCGAGCAGACAGAGCTGGGTATGGTGGCCAGCACCAAACAAAAGGTGCTACAAAAACCGAATGACCTGAAGGTGGATAAATCACTTGGACCCGATAGGCTACACCCCAGAGATCTAAGGGAGATAGCTGAAGAGATAGTGGAGACATTAGTGGTGATCTTTCCTGAATCATTAGAATCAGGAAGGGTCCCAAGGACTGGAAAATCACTAACATAACAACACCCCTGTTTAAAAAAGGAGTAAGACAAAAGATGGAAAACTACAGACCAATTAGCCTGACCTCGTCTGTGGGTAAGACCTAGGAACCCATTGCGAAGGATGAAGTTTCTGAATACTTGGAAGTGGCAGGTTAAACCAAGGAGACCCAATGGATGTTCTCTGCTTAGACTTCAAGAAGGTCTTTGACAAGGTGCTGCACAGGAGGCTGTTGAGTAAGGTAAGGTCCCATGATGTTAGAGGCAAGGTGCTAACATGGATAGAAGCTTGTCTATCTAGCAGAAAGCAGTGAGTGGGGATAAAAAAGTCCATCTCAGGATGGCACAAGGCTCAGTGTTGGGACCACAACTTTTCACTTTACATAGTAACAATCCAGATGAATGAACTGAGGGCATTCTGACTAAGTTTGCAGATGACACAAAGATATGTAGAAGGCAGGTAGCCTTGAGAAGGGTGACTGCAGAAGGATTTGGACTGGTTAGGAGCGTGGGCAAAGAAGTGGTAGATGGAGTACAATGTGGGAAAGTGTGAGGTCAGGCACTTTGGTAGGAAGAATAGAGACATGAGCTATTTTCCAAATGGGGAGAAAATTCAGAAGCCTGAAGTGCAAAGAGACTTGGGAGCACTAGTCTAGGATTCTCTCAATGAAAACTTGCAAGTTGAGTCAGTAGTTAAGAAAGCAAATGCAATGATGGTATTTATTTTGAGAGGACTTGAGTATAAAAGCAGGGATGTACTTCTGAGGCTCTATAAGACTCTGGTCAGACCACATTTGGAGTATTGATGCAGTTTTGGGACCCACGTCTCAGGAAGAATGTACTGGCCCAAAAGCATGTTCAGGGGAGGTTCATGTGAATGGTCCCAGGAATGAAAAGCTCAACAAATGGGGAATATTTGAGGGTGAAGAAGGCGTTTGGTATGCCTTCCTTTATTGGCCAGAGTATTGTGTACAGGAGTTGGGAGGTCATGTTACAGCTGTACAGGACATTGGTTAGGCCACTGTTGGAATGTTGCATGCAATTCTGGTCTCCTTCCTATCGGAAGGATATTGCGAAACTTGAAATGGTTCAGAAAAGACTTACAAGGATGTTGCCAGGGGTGGAGGATTTGAGTTATAGAGAGAGGTTGAATAGGCTGGGGCTGTTTTCCCTGGAGCGTCGGAGGCTGTGGGGTGACCTTATAGAGGTTTACAAAATCATGAGGGGCATGGATAGGTTAAATAGACAAAGTCTCTTCCCTGGGGCGGGGGAGTCCAGAACTAGATGGCATAGGTTTAGGGTGAGAGAGGAAAGATATAAAAGAGACCTAAGGGGCAACTTTTTCACACAGAGGATGGTGCGTGTATGGAAAAAGCTGCCAGAGGAAGTGGTGGAGGTTAGTACAACTGCACCATTTAAAAGACATCTGCATGGGTATACGAATAGGAAGGGTTTGGAGGGTCATGGGCCGGGTGCTGGCAGGTGGGACGAGATTGGGTTGGGATAAATGGTTGGCATGGGCACGTTGGACCGAAGGGTCTTCTCTGTGCTGTACATCCTATGACTCTATGACTCTGGGTTTATTTTTTTGATGGTGTTTAGAAGGATGAGGGGGGATCTAATTGAAACATACAGGATACTGAATGGCCTGGACAGAGTGGATATTGGGAAGATTTTTCCATTGGCAGGAGAGACTAGGACCTGAGGGCACAGCCTTAGAGCAAAGGGAAGATTTTTTAGAATGGAGATAAGGAGAAACGTCTTCAGCCAGAGAGTGGTGCATATGTGGAATTCATTACCACAGAAGGCTGTAAAGGCCAGGTCACTGAGTATTTTTAGGACTGAGGAATATAGATTCTTGAGTAACAAGGGGATCAAGAGTTCAGGGAAAAAGCGGGGTTATGAAACTTATCAGCCATGATTGAATGGCAGAGCCTAATTTCTGCCCTTAGGTCTTAAGGTCATATGGCCTTGCTTATAGTTCACAATAACCTTCGATGTGGCACTTTATAAGATGCCTTCTGGAAATCCAACTACAATATGTCTTCAGGATTCCCTATATGCAAAGCATGTGTTACTTCTTCAAAAAAAATCTCATAAATTAGTTAAAGATTGTTTCTTTTTCACAAAGATCACGTTGATTCTTCTCACTCGCCTTGTGTTTTTCTTAGTGTCAAGTTTATGACCTCTTAAATATTGAATCCAACACTTTTCCCCTGACAGATGTCATGCTATCTGACCTATAGTTTCTTGTTTTCTGCCTCCTTCCCTTCCTGAATAGATGGGATTATATTTGGTACTTTCCAATCTCATAGAAGCTTTGCTGAATCTCAGGAATTTCAGAAGTTTAATGTCAACTCATCTGCTCGCTTGTTTGCAACCTCTTTCAAGATGCAATGATGAGGTCCATTTGGATCAGAGAATTGTCAGCACACAGCTCCTTCAGTTTGCTCACCACTGGATCCCCTGTGATTGTAATTTCAGTAAATTCTTCTCCCTTCCAGCATCTGACCCACAGCTATGACTGAAATGTTCTCAGTATTCACCGAAGTGAAGACAAATGCTTATTCATTTCATCTGTCATTTTCTTATCATCTATTATTTATTCCCAATCCTCTGTCTTTGGAGGACTATCTCTCACTTCCCTTACTCTTTGCCTTCATAAATACCTGTAGAAACTGTTCCTATTCATTTTTGCATTTACATCTCGCTCTGTCTCATATTTTAATTTTTTTTCACCCCAATTAAACATTTTTGTCATTCTTTGCCATTGTCTACGTTCTAAAAAAGCAACTGACATACCACTCACAAGTAAAAACAGAAACTGCTGGAAAAGCTCAGCAGGAGAGAAATCACAGTTAATAGATCAAGTGACCCTTCATCAGAACAGACTCTTCCTGGAAAATGCTGAAAATGTGTTGCTGGAAAAGCGTAGCAGGTCAGGCAGCATCCAAGGAACAGGAAATTCGACGTTCCGGGCATAAGCCCTTCATCAGGAAATTCCTGATGAAGAGCTTATGCCCGAAACGTCGAATTTCCTGTTCCTTGGATGCTGCCTGACCTGCTACGCTTTTCCAGCAACACATTTTCAGCTCTGATCTCCAGCATCTGCAGTCCTCACTTTCCCCTCTTCCTGGAAAATTCCTGGAAAGCATCTACAGCCAGTAATCAGAGTTAATGTTTCGGGTTCAGTGACTTTCTTTGAGGAAGGGTCTGTTCTAATGAAGGGTCATTTGATCTGAAACAGTAACTCTGCTGCTGAGCTTTTCCAACAGTTTCTGTTTTTGTTTCTGATTTCCAGCATCGGCAGTTATTTGGGTTTTTATTTGACACGGTGGTTCAATGGTTCGCACTGCTGTCCCACATCATCAGGGTCCCAGGTTCAATTCTAGCCTCGGGTGACTGTCTTGTGGAGTTTGCACAGTCTCCCTGTGTCTGCGTGGCTTTCCTTTGGGTGCTCCGGTTTCCTCCCACAGTCCAAAGATATGCAGGTCAGGTGAATTGGCTATACTCAATTGTCCATAGTGTTAGGTGCATTCATCTGGGTGGGTTATTCTTAAAGGGTTGGTGTGGACTTGTTGGGCTGAAGGGCTTGTTTCCACACTGTAGGGAATCTAATCAAAATATGCCATTTATCTTTGCACAGTTATTTATTTATCCTTACGTTTGATGCTTTTCCTAACTTCCAAAGTTAACCACAGCTGGTGAGTCCTCACTTTAGAACTCTTTTTTATGGAAGGAATATAATTATTCCGAGTATTTTGAAACCATCTTTGACATATCTGCACTGACTCTCTATTGATCTATGCCCTAACCCCACATGTCAGTTCACTTCAGCTAGCTAAGTTTGCATGCTTACAGTGTCACTTGTATGCAAATTTAAAATACTTGTCTTAAACCCACCCATCCCCCTTTCCAACTGGAAGTAAGATTTAATCATACTGTGGCCACAACAACACGGGGCATCTTTATTCTAAGGCTGTTGTTTATTCTTGTCACATTACAGAAAGCCTAAAAGGCCAGTTATCCACAAGTTAAGTGTGAATACCTTTGTTGCACATCAACGTATCGTTGAAACTGATCTTTTGATTCTAAGAGACCTCTGCCTGCTCTATTTTATATCAATGCTGGTTAATTGGGTGATCAAAACTGTTTCTCTAATACTGAAACCCTTTTATTTCAAATCACAGAGAGACCTGTGCAGTCAGCAGAATAACCATGATAATACAACAGCTGCTAAGAAGAGCCATGCCACCTTTTCCTCATTAGATTAGATTGGATTGTTTACAGTGCGGAAACAGGCCTTTCAGCCCAACAAGTCCACACCCACCCTCTGAAGATCAACCCACCCAGACCCATTCCCCTACATTTACCCTTCACCTAACACTACAGACAATTGAGCATGGCCTATTCACCTAACCTGCACATTTTTGGAATGTGGCAGGAAAGCGGAGCACCCGGAGGAAACCCACGCAGACACGGGGAGAATGTGCAAACTCCACACAGACAGTTGCCTGAGGCGGGAATTGAACCCAGGTCTCCGGCGCTGTGAGGCAACAGTGCTAACCACTGTGCCACCCGTTCCTCTCAAGAACGAGAAATTTAAAAGGCTTTTTTTAAAAGAAACGATTCCAGCCTGTTTTCAACAGCTTCAAGTTCATCTGAAAATAAATTGGACCTCCAGATACAATAAGAATGAATAGTTGACGAGTCGAGAGAGTGATGCTGGAAAAGCCCAGTAGATCAGGCAGCATCCGAGAAGCAGGAAAATCGACGTTTCAGGCAAAAGGCCTTCATCTCTTGATTCTAATCTCCGAAAGTCTTCACTTTCGCCCTGAGTAGTTTACTATTTGATCTGCTGAACAGTCTTCACTTTGAAAGATGCCTGCAGTCGATGCACATCTGACCCTATCTGAACTTATCAGCACTGCATTTCTGGATGGGAGAAAGCCTTCTTTCAAAGACATACAAACTGTGAATTATTCTGTTCATTTACTACTTTTATAGTGCAATCTCTTTCGCGTCATTTTCATGAGTGAGTTGTGTGTGACTAACACAGTGTTAGATTCTCGGGGTGCAAGCTTGAATAAATAACCCTATATTTAAATCTATGAAAGCTTGCAACAAGTCACATTTTAAACTGAGCACACATTGAAAGGAGTTTAGAAGCAGAGACACATCTACTTTCTCAAAAGTAGCGGACTCTGATTGCAGGAGAGGGCTAGAAACTCAAGATTTCAGTTTATCACACTTCTCCTGTTTTTAACATTATGGCAGGGATTTTCAGTAATTTCAAAAGTTGAATGTGGGAAACTTTGCAGTGGTTTAGATTACAAACCATGCCCTGAATAATGTTTCAACAAAATTGTTTAAAGCATTTGAGTTCTGAGGACGGGTCACTAGACTTGAAACATTAACTGATTTCTTTCCACAGATGCTGCCAAACCTGCTGAGCTCTTCCTGCATATCTGATTTTGTTTCTGATTCACTGCATCTGTGGTTCTTTTGGTTTTTATTGTTTTTAGTGTGTTTGTTACTGTAAAAATCTTACAACCTATGTCCTTGTTGTGTGACCCTTCCAGTCAGTCATTGGAAATTTAAATATCTTTTTTAAGTCAGCTGTCTTGTAAACAGCTATCTAAAGCAATCAAGACAACTAATTCCTTTCAATGCAACATCAGGTAAAGAGAGGATTCCATTGAATGAAATATAGCCAGTCAGACAGTGGAAAGGTCTGTCAATACTCACTGTCCAGGGTGACATGAACACAAAGACCTGGAGGCATGTCAGAGCCCTTAGCTTCATACACCAGTTTCAGAAAAGACAGGAGGACATTTGGAAAAGGAAAACCCTCATTCTCTGTGAGAATTTGTATTTATTAAGCGGTCAGTCATTACACGTGTTTCCAATATTCAAAAAGGTTGTAAGATAATCAGTTGTGGATGGATTTGGGAAAAAAGGTACATAGTACTGCAAGGATATTCCTGACATAGTGAGTAAGAATAGGTCCAATGAAACAAAACGCACAGATGGGCATGTGGGTTTCCTCAATACCTCCCTGTAGGCTGGGAAAATGAGCAATGGCAAAAAAAGTCCTGCATGGTTCTCATCTACTGCTGGGGGGGATGATGGAAAACAGATGTAATCTGGTAGCCTCCTGAGTAGAGCAGCAGTAACCTGAGAAACACTGTGTGACATTGCGGCTTGATTGATGCCCGCAGTTGCACCATCTGGGATCTGAAAAGTGCCAGTGGCATGAAAGTGACTGCTACATTCACCTTCACAAATATTGGTACAGCATAACTCATAGGTCCACGATGCCCTGAATCCTCTTTTAAATTCTTACTTGGGTCATAGACCATCTGCTTTCTAAATCTAAACCTAATGATACAAGACACATCAAGGCAATCAATAAAATAACTATCCATTTGTGAGTAGATTCATGTGATGCTCTGCTTTTGCTTATGTGATACATCTGATATGATATGCTCTGCTTTTGCATTCATCTATATTTTGAATACATCTATATTCAATTAATTTCAGCCATTTTGAATCCAAAATGGTTGCAGCATCACATGTTGAACACTGATTTTTTGCTGAAATGAGGAATTAGTCACAAATCACAAAACAAAACAGGCCAATAAGTAATGAGCAGGTTGATCAAAAAATAGGCAAAATGCAAAAACATATTAAAATTATCAACTCTGATTCTACTGACAGCAATCCTGCCTCTGACTCAGAAATTTGAGGATTCAAATTATGCTATTCAAGTTGAAACAAATGTGTGGCAGCATTGAAATACATTTCAAGTGGGCTGTGTTGGAGGCCCTGTAAGTTCTGAACTTTGACTCCAGATTTGATGAATTTGGCTGAAACAGTGACAAGGAAACAAACTGCTGATTATGACCGACTGCCGTCACAGTTTACTGTCAAGTAGGTGCACTTGGAAATGAGGTGGCAAAAGGATGAAAGTACAACACACAAGTAAATGGATGTTAAACAGCAAATGTAAAGTGCTGCAGATGGCTGATCTCACAGCTGACAGATTAGACCAAAGCTCCGAAATCAGACCCCACCTAGTCGTGAATAAAAGTGGATTACTGAGCACCTAAAGAGGCGAGACACCTATAACAATTCCCACTTTCAATCATGGCTCACCTCAATTGTAAAAGACAAGTTGAATCATTTGTGATAATTCCATTTAAAAGTAAGGTCATTGTTTTAAAGTAAGGGGTAACCTATTTAGTATTAAGATGGTGACATTTTATTTTCTGAGAGATTTAGAAGTGTTTGAAACTCTCTTCCTCAAAAGGTGAAAGGTCTTGAATACTTTTAAGTCCAATGTGGATCCATTCTTGTTATGCAACATAGTGAAAGGCTATCAAGGGTAAGTGGGATTGTGGATTTGAGAGTGTAAGGGGAAATTATTGCATATGGCATGGGTTAACAACAATTTGTAGAATATAGAATCTCTACAGTGTGAAAACAGGCCCTTTGTCCCAGCAAGTCCACACCAACCCTCCAAAGAGTATCCTACTGAGACCCATTCCCTTATCCTGCTACTCTACATTTACCCTGACTATTGCACCTAGCCTACACATCCCTGAAAACTACGGGCAATTTAGTATGGTCAATTCACCTAACCTGCACATCTTTAGATAGTGAGAGGAAACAGGAGCACTCGGAGGAAACCCATGCAGATATACGGGGAGAATGTGCAAACTACACACAGACAGTCACCCGAGGCTGGAATGAAATCCAGGTTCCTGGCAATGTCAGGCAGCAGTGCTAACCACTGAACCACTATCCCACCCAAATTAATTTGGGGAAGATGAATTATGAACTTAGAATGGGTAAGCAAGTACATTAGAAAGAAGTAGGGAATTTAGTTGGCCTAATTAAGTAAGATTCATTATGTAATTCACTTTATCCTTATTCAAGAAGGTTGTATAATTAAAAAGAATTAAACACGGAAGCAAGCTTGAAATTCTGCTGAGACAGCAGACTTTCCATCGTGCTGCCCCAAAATAAGAATCAAAGAGTATCATCGGTTTGCTCTATGTCCGAGAATCACAGAATCTCTACAGTGTGGAAACAGGCTATTGAAGCAATGGGGACTTCAAGGCTGAGCGAACAGCACAGAAGATTGGGCAAGTAGATGAAGACCAGAGACAGTGAACACTCCTGTCATGTTTGGTATGTGGGAAACAAATTATTTGCCTGAACCATACCAGTTCAGAATTCGAGTAATGTACTGTCTGCGTGACTTATAATGGATAAATATCTGATGTTTCTCAGTGGCTGACATGGTACCACCTTGGAATCCTGGTCTGTCCCAATGCTGAATCAATAAACAATTGTTGACGAGTGCCTGAGACTCCTGAGATTATTTTGCAAATAATAAGCCAAGATTCTATTGAATGGTGGTGCAGGCTAGAGGGTCCATATGGTCTACTCCCATTTCTATTTGTTATGGTCTCACATCCTCCTATGTTGTTCTATCTGGAAATACATTGCACACTGAATATGTATGAAAGGAAAATCAGCCTTTTCTGGAACCGCAAACAGGATCTTTAAAGGACTGAATGTTTGCTGACATCCTTTGCAACCTCCATTTCTCTGTTTTGTGGGGAAGTCTCCTCTTGGTGTTTCAGAATAGGAGGCTGTCATAGTATGGTGGAGGACTCTCAGGCAGTTATCATTGAACTGTGGAGCTGTCCTGGGTCTGAGCTCTTTTGTTTATCATCTCCTTGATTTCTGACAGAGGAAAGATGTGAGACTGCTTAGTTTTGGTTGAGTTTCCTCCTCTGTGGAGAGACAGAGTTAAATAGTAGAATACAACTGAGTTGCTTATGGGATAGAACATAGAACATAGAACAATACAGCGCAGTACAGGCCCTTCGGCCCTCGATGTTGTGCCGATCGAAGCCCACCTAACCTACACTAGCCCACTTTCCTCCATATGCCTATCCAATGCCTGTTTAAATGCCCATAAAGAGGGAGAGTCCACCACTGTTACTGGCAGGGCATTCCATGAACTCACGACTCGCTGAGTAAAGAATCTACTCCTAACATCAGTCCTATACCTACCACCCCTTAATTTAAAGCTATGCCCCCTCATAATATCTGACTCCATACGTGGAAAAAGGTTCTCATGGTCAACCCTATCTAAACCCCTAATCATCTTGTACACCTCTATCAAGTCACCCCTAAACCTTCTTTTCTTCAATGAGAACAGGCCCAAGTGCCTCAGCTTTTCCTCATACGATCTTCCTACTATACCAGGCAACATCCTGGTAAACCTCCTTTGCACCTGTTCCAGTGCCTCCACATCCTTCCTATAGTATGGCGACCAAAGCTGCACACAATACTCCAGATGAGGCCGCACCAGAGTCTTATACAACTGCAACATGACCTCAGGACTCCGGAACTCAATTCCTCTACCAATAAAAGCCAGAAAATTTCACTATCTGTTATAGCGGGATTTGAATCCATGGCCCTAAGATCTTTGAACTAGAATTTTGATTCAATGACATTACTGTTATGTCACAACCACTATCCTAAATGGGATATGGGGTCATTGACTAGGCCAGCATTTATTGCCTATCTCTAATCGCCCAGAGAGCAGTTACGAGTCCATAACATTGATATGGGTCTGGCGTAACATGTACACCAGACCAAGTAACGATAGCAGTTTCATTCCTTGAAGGACGTTAATGAACTAGATGGGTTTTTCCCAACAGTCAACAATGGTTTCATGGTCATCATTAGACCCTTAATTCCAGATTTTTATTGAATTCAAATTCCACCATCTTTTGAGGTGGGATTCAAATGCAGATCGCCAGGACATAACTTGACTCTTTGGATTATTCATCCAGCAATAATACCACTGGGCCAGTGTCTTCCCTAAAGAGGTTAAATGGGACAGATGTGTTCAGATAATGCTTCCTCTCTGGCAAGGTGTCTGCTGGAACACTAGTCACCAAGTGGATCAACATGATCTTCCACATTTTTTCAATTTCTTTTTATTTTAGTCTTCATAGAAGATCATAGAATCCTGACAGTGTGGAAACAGACCCTTCAGCCCAACAAGTTCACACCAACCCTCCGAAAAGTAACCCACCCAGACCCATTTCCCTATATTTATCCCCTGATGAATGCACCCAATCTACACACTGTGGACAATTTAGCACGGCCAATTCACCTAACCTGCACATCTTTGGATTGTGGGAGGAAACTGGATCATCTGGAGGAAACCCATGCAGACAGGAAAAGTGTGGAAACTCCAGTCACCTGAGGCAGAAATCGAAGCCTTGTCCCTGGTGCTGTGAGGCAGTAGTGCTAACCACCGAGCTGCCCTAAAATTAGAATCTAAGAGCATCATAGATTTGCTCTACGTCATAGTATCAAAAAATCTCTATAGTGTGGAAATAGGCCCGTCAGCCCATCAAGTCTACTCCAACCCTCTGAATAATATCCCACCCAAACCCTATTTCCCTACCCTATTACTCTACCTTTCCCTCTGACTAATGTACCTAATCTAACCATCCATGAACACTATGGACAATTTAAATGGCCAGTCCACCTGAACCATCCTGTTCCCCTCCACCCTCCTCTCACTGCCATCACCCAGTCCCTCCACCAATGAACATACAGACCTTTGTCACAATTTCATCAAATACATTTGCGTCTGAGAGACAGTCATGTAGGAATCCGTTTATTCTGGGATCCAACTGCTTGGGTGTTCCTTTGTGGTGCTTTCACATTGAGTATGTATTGAAGTAATTTAGCAGTAACTCATTCAGAAAATATGGGTTTCTGTCTTTTTACAATGGACTATTGCTCTGTATTGCACAAAGACAAACACATTCTCAAACTCATGTATCCATTCCTGAACCAACGTTATTCACACTTCCCCAACCCAGTGGGAATATTAAAAAACATACTCAAGTTTTATCATATACTACATTCCTTCCACTTATAAAAAAATTAAAATGCCATTAAGCTCCACATTTTACCTTTAACAATTTCCTTCAGGAGAGTAATAGTACATGTCAGCAAGAGGATTTCTCTTACTTAAGCATTAAGTTAGAAAATTGCCTTCTTAAAGGTTTTCTTGCAGTGAAATTTTATCAACATAAAATTTGTGGATCTTTCCTCCATTTGCCACAAATTTAATGCTAACATTTTGTTTAAAGAAGTAGTCATTTCCAACATGCTCTGGACATCCTACTCTCAGTGCCAGATTTGGGGTGCAGCCCTTTCACTTTCAGGCAGCAAGATTAGATACTTACAGTGTGGAAACAGGCCCTTCGGCCCAACAAGTCCACACCGCCCTGCCGAAGCGCAACACACCCATTCCCCTACATTTACCCCTTTACCTAACACTACAGGCAATTTAACATGGCCAATTCACCTGACCTGCACATCTTTGGACTGTGGGAGGAAACCGGAGCACCCGGAGGAAACCCACGCAGACATGGGGAGAATGTGCAAACTCCACAGTCAGTCACCTGAGTCGGGAATTGAACTGTGCCACTGTGCCTTCCTACCATGCCACTGTTAATGTACTTGATTCACCATGATGAGAAGTCAGGGTCCACCACACACACACACACACACACACACACACGTTAGGGTTCAACTTATTCTCCTCAGCTAACTTAGCTTTCAGCCCAAGGAGTTACTCTGATATAGATTTAAATTCTTGTCTTAGACCCAATCCCCTGCCTAGGAAATTGGATGTAAATTCAATCATATTGTGGTTACTGCTAGCTGGGGGTGCTTTTACTCTGAAATCATTACTTAATGCTGTCATATTACACAATACCAAGTCTAATATAATCTGCTCTTCATTTGGTTTTTGAATTTACTGCTTTGAAGTATTGTCTTAAATGTATTCTTCGAATTCCTTACCCAGGCTACTCGTGCCAATATAATTTTTTTTGTTTGTATGTCAATTAAAGCCACTCATGACTAGAGCTGTAGATCTACAGCATAGCAAAAGGCCATTCAGCACATCATATCCATGCCTATCAAAAGCAACTCCCTAACTATTCTTATCCCATTTCCCAGCATTTGTCCCACAGCTTGTTTGCATTGGCATCAAAAGCAAACACTTAATGCTTCCAATATGTTATGAGGTTTCTGCCCCTAACATATTCACAGGCAGTGAGTTCCAGGTTGCCATCACCCTCTGGGTGAACAGAGGTTTTCCTCACATCTCCTCTAAACGCTGTGCCCATTACCTTCAATCTATACACTTTGGTCATTGATCCCTCTATCAAGGGAAAACATTGCTTCCTGTTTACATTATTGTACTCCTTATAATTTTATACATCTCAATCATGGCCCCTCTCAATCTCTTCCACTCTCAGGAAAGCAACCCCAGTCTGTCTAACCTCTCCTTATCACTGAAAATCTCCTGTCCAGGCAACATCTTGCTAAACTTTACTCTGCCTCCGCTCAGAGCAATCACGTCCCTGTTGTGTGTGAATTCCAGAACTGCACACAATACCCTAGCTGACAGATACCTTTATCACATGGGCCCAATGTTTCTTTTTGTACACTTTGTTCTACATTAAGGGGTCTGAAGACCATTTCCATTTGTGATTTTTTTTCCCTTATTATTCCTTATCTCCACCTGACTGATCTCCTGAACCAAGGTCATCTCTAGTTATTGTACAAATATTATCCTTGAGTAATAATGCTACATCTCCACCTTTACCTAGCTTCATACTCTTCTAAATGTCACATACCCTCAGTATTAAGGACTCAATCCCTGTCATCCTGCAGCCACATACCCTCAATGACTATCAGATTATTTTTAATTCCTCCAATTTGTACTTTTGGTTTTCTTTAAGAATGCTACTTGCTTTTGGATACAAAGACTATAGTTTTGTCTTTTTATTCTCTTTGGAGAATTCTGGTGCATTCTGACATTTGGTTTTCTCTGTCATTTTCTGACCCTCATTTCCCATATCATTATTTTCCTTCTCTAGCCTGGTTTCTATTCTTTGATATATCCCATCCTTCTACATTCGATCCCTTGACTCACTATTTCATTGAAAACTCTTTCTCCTTGTCTCATTAAATATATTTTCAAATCAACCCATTCAGAGATGTTGTGACGCACATCAGGAGCAGATGGGACTTGAACCCAGGCCTCCACGCTCAGAGATTGGGACACTACCAGTATGCAGTTCTAACATTCACAAGAACAGGAGCCCCAGCCGGTTCAAGTGTTGACAACCTTAATTGTACAGCCCCCACTTTCTCCATTATTGGTGCCAGTAGCCCGTGAATCAGACGTCACTTCTGCCACACACTGGTCTTTGAGCTATATATTCACTGCACTAATGTAATGTTCCCTTTGCTAATTTGCACACAGCTCGGGTAAGAATGGCAGATGGCACCATGGCAGATGGTGCAATTTCAATTCAATAGAAATTTGGAATTAATGGCTGATCAAATGGCGACCATGTAACCTTTGTTGTAAATATCTATCTGATTCACAACTGTCCTTTAGGGAAGGAAATATGCTTCTGTGTCAGCTCCTCTTGCAACTCCAGACTCTCAGAAATTTGTCTGCTCTACGAAATGACCTAGGAAACCTTTAGTTTGATAATAATCAGGGATGGGCAATAAATACTGACCCAGCCAGTTACCCTGTTATTTTGGAAATATTTGTCTGAAATTCTGTATTACATGATGATATTATGTACACCTGCTGTTATCCTTTAGTTGTGCTTCATAAGTGTCAGGCCCTATTATGGGGTTGCATTTTTTGATTCCTATCAAGAAAATTTGTGCTGATATGGTTAGCTCTGCACACCCTGTGTTGTGCACCACCATTGGAATGTTCATAGCCATCTGTAGTGTTGATGCATGGAAAACAAAACGAAAAGGTGAAAGTGGTAAAGATATTATTGTATAATGAATTGCATATTGTCAAAGCTGGAGGAACAACACCCCATTTCTGAATAGGCTCTTGACAGCCTCAGAACTCAATATTGAGTTCCAGAACATCAAAGCATGACTTCTGCCCTCCATTATTCTTAACCACACCTTCCCAGGCCATATCTTGCTTGTAACACACACAGAGAATGTTGAAGAAACTCAGCAGGTCTGGTAGCATCTATGGAGAGACAAAGATGTTTTAAGTCTAGTATGAATCTTCTCCAGAAGAGTGTATCTTGTTCACTTTGCTCATAGCAGTGTAACCCATCTCTCATTTTTAACGCCTTTATGTCGATCCATTTTGCATCTTTATCTCTCCTTTACCAGAGTACTCCCTTTGCCATTTGTCTGAGCATTTTACACAAGCTGTTCTACTGACTCCCTCTCCCCCTCATTCAACGGCATGAAATCCATCATTTTCCAGCCCATTTCAGACCTGAAGTAGAGCCATCAAACTTGAAATGGGTTAGCCTGTTTTTCTCTCCACTAGATCTAAGGAGCATTTCCAGCTTTCTATTTTTATTTCTTACTTTACCAAACACAGGAATGCTATTATTAGAATAACTAGGCTGTTTCGTACTTGCTTTGCAGGAAGGAATGTGATTTAGCGAGTGCTTGTATTCTCCTTCCGAGGTAATAGAGTTCTGTTGCAGCTGTATCAGCAATACAAGTAAGCTGTGCATCTCTGCCTTTCATTTTACTGTAGATACTGGAGCCCTTCTTCTTATCTCCCACCTGCTGTTTCTCTTGATCTTTGATAAGGTATAATTCTTGGTCTTCCTACTCAATAACATCTACTTCTGTTCCCACATTAATCCTGTGCACGTTTGAGGATTTCCAGGCTGCTGTAGTAGTTGTAGATGTACCACAATTTCACTTTGGTACTTGGCTGTAACATGATCATTACTGTTTCCTCTACTTCTGAATCCCATCTCAAGATGATTAACTTTCTCAAAGGCATCACAATTTGACTGGAAATGAGGGCATTTCAGTGGCAATGTTAGAATCAAAGTCTCACCCTCAGGAATTGTCACATTGGTTGCCATAAGATGGGTCATGTTGAATTCCAGTGGACCTCTCCTGCCAGTTCAGGAAAAAAAAACTCCTTTCCAATTTGCAAATATCTTTTTCCAATGGTTGTGATTTTCCTCAGGCCACAATCCACGTCAGCTCATTGCCAAAGCTCAAAATCTTGGCTTGGATTTTACTGTTTTACAAACCTTGCATATTAATGCTTCTCTAAAATTCACACCATTCATACAGATACTAACTTACTTTAATTCCAGACTGTACATGCAAAAGTCCCACTTGACAATGACTTCCTTTCATCAAATGCAATTCACAATGCAAACTTATTCTTAGTCATGCCATCACATGAATCCTGAACTGCGTTCATTTCAGAACAGCTTATAATAGTGGGGCCTTGCAGCCAACATTGGTTAGAAATCATTTCAAAAGCATCTGGCCACAAAAGGGTGAGGGAAACATTTACTTCATCCTCATTTATTTTATTCATTCTCTGCCAATGTGTAACTTTGTTCATAATTATACCAATCTGCTTTGTTCGAGTAGAATTCTACCATTGTCCCCAAATAGGCTGTCAGTGCCATTTTCCTTTTCATTTGTCCAGCATGGCACCTCACTGCATCTGAATATGATGCACATATGGTTCCAACTTCCTCAAACTCAAATTCAGGAGTTTCAACAAATATGGAACAATGTTGTTCAATCATTATTCTCTCAAATGCAACGTGAAAGAAAACTCCAACCCAGCCTCATCTTTATCTTTCTGTTGCATATTGCATCAAATAGGTTTAACATATGGTCAACAGCAGGCAGTTATTACTGAATTAAACTTATTTATGGCTCCTCAATAGAGACAGCAATATAACAAATTGCTCAAATCTTTCAATATTCTGCAACTGTGTTTTATGTTCTTTTCACCCATTTGGATGGCCACAAAGGTAAGCTGAAATGATAAGGCTGCTCTCCCATCAGAGGGAGATGAGCAGTTTTGGTTTAACCTGAGGGTCATACACTTCAGATAACGGGAGAGGTTGAGAAGGAAAGTCCTTCATGGCAATCTCAGCTGGTCTGGGAGTTAAACCCTTGCTATTGATGTTACTCTGCCTCACAAACCAACTGTCCAATCAACTGAGCCAGCCATAGCTCCCTCTACAGCTTAAACAATATTTACTACCATGAATATCTTTTTCTTATGTTTTCCTCAATTTTTGTCTACCTTATTCTTTCCTGCAGATAGAATGTTCCCCCTCTCTGGAGTGATGTAAGAGGAGGTGAAATGGAAAAATAGTTGGATAATTTGACCATAGTGTAATACTAGTCCACTTCATGCCAATTCAGCAATTCAGATCTGGGCGAAAAGGTCCATGAATGATCTTTCTGAACCACCACCAATTAGGGCCCATAAGTGGTCAATAATTGGTTCTCAACCCACTACCTCCCTAATCGTTTACATTCTCGGTGGGCGGAAATATGTGGCCAGTTTACCAACTGGGGAACCACGGTGACCCAACCCATCAGGTTTGGTGTGGGCAGAATCCCCATTTAGCCCTGTCTGTGGTCAAGGGGAATGTTCTTTTGAAACACTCATCTGTTGAAGTTTTTATAGGTTTTAAAGGAACTAAAGGATCATTTATGTTGAATTAAAACAGATGAGCAGCTGAAAAATTACCAAAAGCCAACTTTAATTGAAACTTATAAACATCCACCAAAGAAGGAAAGGTCTTGAAAGGAATGATATACCAAAGGCTTTGATTGTTTCAATGTGGACTGCAAGTGCTTCAGTTGTTTATTTTTCAGATTTTCCCCATGCTTATGATCAGCTCATTAGTATAAATATTCTTCACACTATAGAACAACCATTTGCCTTGCTCATCTTGCTTTGCTCATTTGAGCATTGTTAAAAGTCACGCAACGCTAAGTTATAGTCCAACAGATCTTTTTGGAAGTACAAGCTTTTGGAGAGCTGCTCTTTCATTAGTTTTGAGCTACCTGTCTTAGGGGTCTGGACATTGAAAGTTAAGGGGGTTTTCAGGGCCAGTGCTCTGGTGGGAAAGTTGGGGACATCATGTATGGGGATTGGAGGCAGATACAAATGGGATACCTATCAGGAAGCGAAGGAAACTCAGCATGTAAGGATGGGAGATTATAAAGTACAAGAGGGCACTGGCTACTATGGAAGGTGGAGTCATCAACAGTCACCACAGCTTGGCTTTAATGGGGTTAGTGCAGGACTATGTTGGGCATTGCTAAATAGTTAGCTTGGGACTCAGGGAATAAAAAGGAAAATGAAGAGCTAACTTAAAAACAAAATAGAGAGGCTGGATTGTGATGGGCTAAAAGGGAATGCAAGGCAGAATGTCATAGCCAGTCAATGTGTTAATGCTGGAAAGGTCAGCAGATCCCAGCTACTCCCAAATGTAACTTTTCTATTTCTTCTTTCTTTACATTTCCTGTTGTGTAATGAACGTTAATGTTGGAAGGGTTTAAAACATTTGATGCTCACACATTCAAACATGACAAGTTGTGATACAATGATGGACTTTAAGGGTAAAGTCACATTCCTTTGACAGGATTTTAACATTGTGAAGTGCCTAGGAAGAGGAATTTCTCTAACCTCATACTTGCAGCTGCAGCTAAACTGACAGTCATGTCATGATCCATTTATAATGAGGTTTTTCCTGTACCTGCTGTGTGCTGTCAGAAGGTTTGCCCTCCCACTACATCTCAGTGCAGTCCCAGGGCCCTCAGCAGGGCCAGAGGCAGCCTACTCTCTCATGGAGCCTCTTGACCTCAGGGTGGTGGCTGAATGGTGCAGGGGATGCTTATAGATAGACGATCCAGAAACGCTGCAAGTGTCCTGGCTAGGTAAAGCCTCAAGCTGCTCACCTTGACCCTCCTGAGGCTGATGATGGCAGGTCGGTTGGAGGTGGAGGGGCTGCTCACTTCCCAAGGGGCCTGAGAGGAAACCTCAGGAGGCTGGGTGCCTGATGACATCCACCGGACCACCTGGAGTGAAGTCAAGGCCCCTTGGCCCCCTCCTGTTACTGGGCCATTGGTGCTGAGCAACGGTGTACTGCTCTGAGTGCAACTCAACCAACCAATAAATATTCTTCTGGGCCTGGATCTCCATGGCAGCTGCCAACCTCTCATGGAGACTGTCAGATGCCCACTGGTTGGAGCCAGCATAGTACAAAGAACATTGGTGGATTCTTCCAACCATTGATGCATTTTTATGAATGTCCCTGTCAAATCTGCCTACTGTTCCTGTGTCTATTCGTACAAATGCATAACGTTATTAATTGCCGACAGCTTGGGGTCCTCTCCTGCCTGAGGCTGAGCAGGTGTCTGATCTCTGAGTGCCAGCTGCAGAGAAGTGGTACTGATATGCTCACCAGAATATGCTGCAGAATCCAGATCAAGTACCCACTCAGCCGACAGGAGAGACACTTGTGCCAGTGTTTCCTCAGGCCTCAGAGTTACAGCAGGAGTTTGCCTTTTCAAGACAGGAGTATCTTGATACCTGCTGGAGACAAGAGAAGGAATAAGATGTGCCAAAATGGTAAAAGTTTCAGTGTGTTAAGAACACATTGACAGAGGTGTGAATGTCACATGATGGTTGGCGGGACACAGAGATCTCAGCATCACCACAGGAGTGGTTACAGTCCGACCCTACAAGCAGAGGGATCCTCTCCTTATATGAGGTGAGGGGATGAGTTTTAGCTGCCATGTGCCATCTTTGGCGTTTTCAGTCCAATTTTGGTATAATTTTATTTGATTTGATTTGATTTAATTTATTTATCGCCACTTACGCCTTCTTACAAAAACACAGTGAAACATGTTGTATGGTGTTACCGCGCTCTGGTGCCATCTTAAAACACAGAAAAATAAGCTAAAACATGGAAAATGAAGGTAGACATACAAAACACAAAGAGGAAGTGTCCATCTTATAGTCCTTCTTGTTAAGTGCTCTGCCATGTGCAATGAGTCTGGTGGCTAGGCATGAGTCCCATACCGTCAATCTTCAGTACCATCTTGCTACCACTAGAAGCCCTCGCTACTACAAGTTCTCGCTGACCCTCACCAATGCAGAAGCCACCAATGCCACCCAGTATCACAATGGCCCAAACTCAATTCTGTTGCCACAATGAGTCCACTTTGGGTCCATCTCATCACTGCATGCAGCAGCCATGAGTTGGTGCCAGGACTGACTAAATGATGCTGAAGCAGCAGGAATCTAAACTCTCTCCAACTCTGCCACCATGAGTCAATGCTGCTGAGACAACTTGAGTTCACACTGCTGAGCCTACTTGGGTCCACACTGCTGGGCCTACTCAAGTTCACACAGCTGGGCCTACTTGAGTCTGTGCTGCAGGGCCTACTCGAGTCCACACTGCTGGGGCTACTTGAGTCTGTGCTGCAGGGCCTACTCGAGTCCACACTGCTGGGGCTACTTGAATCCATACTGCTGGGCCTACTCAAGTCCATATTTCTGGGCCTACTCAAGTTCACGTTGCTGGGCCTACTTGAGTTCATGCTGCTGGGCCTAATTGAGTCTGCACTGCTGAGCCTACTTGAATCCACGCTTCTGGACCTACTCAACTCCACACTGCCGGGCCTACTCAAGTTGATGCCTCTGGACCTACTCAAGTCCAAGTTGCTGGGCCTACTCGAGTCCACATTGTCGCCCTTACTCAGGTCCGCGTTGCTGGGCCTACTCGAGTCCACACTGCTGGGCCAACTCAAGCCCATATTTCTGGGCTTACTCAGGTTGATGCTGCTGGGCCTACTCAAGTCCAAGTTGCTGGACCCACTCGAGTCCACATTGTCGCCCTTACTCAGGTCCACGTTGCTGGGCCTACTCGAATCCATACTGCTGGGCCTACTTGTGTTCACGCTGCTGGGCCTACTTGAGATGACACTGCTGCGCCTACTCAAGTCCACACTGTTGGACTTGCTTAAGTCCGTGCTGCTGGGCCTTCTCGAATCCACATTGAGGGCTACTTGAGTCTGCACTTTTGGGCCTACTTGAGTCCATGCTGCTGGGATTACTGGAGTTCATGCTACTGCACCTACTTACACCCACACTGTTGTGCCTACTCAGGTCTGCGCTGCTGGGCTATTTGAGTCCATCCTGCTGGGCCTCCTTGAGTCTATGCTGCTGCACCTACTCGAGTCCATGCTTCTGGGCCTACTTGAGTTCATGTTGCTGGACCTACTCAAGTTCACGCTGCTGGGCCAAATATCGCTGCCAATGCCATTATCACTACCAAACTCCTTGGTAAAATAAAATAAAAGAGAAAACAGAGAAAGAAGAGCAAAAGCGAAATGGAAAGAAATGAAAAGAAAAGCAGGCAGAACAGATGAGCCCCAGGCTCAGAAGCCCTACTCCACTGCCATCTTACTGGAAGCTCTGGTATTTTAGTTCTTTTTCTCTTCATTGAGACAAATGAAAGGATGGATTAAGATGAAAGTGGAGGGTACAGCTGTTAGTGTTGATGCAGGGTTCGAGGTGAGTGAATAAGAAACACAGAGAGCAGGAAAAGTTAGCAGCCTGGGTAATCAGGTGGGTGAGGAACTTTGTGGGAAGATGTGGTGATGCAGTAGTAGGAGTTGTCCACCATGAGAAAGAGGATGGCCCTCCTCTCCATCCATTCCGTCCACCAGAGCTAGCATTTCCATTTGAATCTGCCAGCCACCTCCTGTGGAATTCTTCACAGCCTCTCACTGTGAAGAACAATCCTTGGCTGGCAGCATTTGACATAATGCACAACTGAAGTTCATAGTCATGTGAATGCTAGAAGGTCCCAGCATCAGAAAGCACAGAATCACAAAAGTGGTCTCCTGAAGACTTGGAACACCCTCAGTGTGGTGAGCAGTGTAAAATTGTATCAGGAATCTGACTGGGGAACCAGAGAAACCCTTCATGGAAATCCCTGAAATTGACCGTCGCTCATTTGTCACAGGCTTGAAGGAGACCTGTGAATATTGGTTTGCCTTCCATGTGATCCTAGCAGTATGACATAATCAGATTTGGTGGAATTTAGTACAATCTGCCACATTAACCTTTTCAGAGCTATTACCTTTTTGCAATATCTACTCCCAAGTTATTTTTGTATGTTCATGCAAATAGTTACCTTGATTATCAGCTTAACTGATACAACAGGAAATAAGATCAACAGTAAGCTATTTAGCCCATCAAACCGCTCCACTGGATTTTAGCTGATTTTCTGCATCAATGCCATTTTCACACAGTATCCCAATATCACTTGAAACATTTTCAACATTTAGGAATCTATTGAAATCTGCCTTCATTATATTCATTGATTCACCTATCTGGGATAGTGAATATCAGATTCCTATCTTCTGAACCAAGAAATATTTGTTCATCTCAGTCCTTACTTACCTCTTACTTTGACACAATTCACTTGCTCTAGAGAGCTCTGTTAAGGAAAATATCCTTCCCTCATCTACCCTGTTGAACACTACAGAATATCTTTAGGCTTCAATGAGAAAACTGAGAGACTATAAGCCCCCAAACTCTTCAATCTATTCCCATGATATAATTCCACCATGCCATGGGTCAGACTGGTGAACCTTTGTTATGTGTTCTCTATGGTGAGTATAATTCCTTAGAGCAAAACTGTACCAAATACCCCAGTTTTGATTTCCTCAATGATCTGTACGATTGCAGCCAGAATTCTTTATTCGAGTCCTTCTGCATTAGAAGCTAACATATCATTTACTTTCCTATTTGTTCACTAAATCTACATGTTTGCATTCAGTAACTTATGAACAAGGATACCGAAGTCCCTTTGGGCATTAAAGTTTCTCAGTCTCCCACTAATTAAGAATTATTCCACATTCATTTTTTTCCCTACTAATGTGGATTTCATCATGTTTCAACATTGTATTCCACCCACAATATTCTTGCTGACTCACTTAGGCTATCTGAATCCTATTGAAATCTCTTCACATCTTCCTCACAACTTACATTCTCACTAAGTTTTACACCATCTGCAAATTTGAAAATACTACATTTAGTTCCTATATCCATGTCATCAAAATAGATGAATGTCTTGTGTCTAAACCCACTGATCTTTCCAGTACTCCATCAGGCATAGGCTGCCAATCTGAGAATTACCCTTTTATTTTGTCTCTCTGTTTTCAGTCTACTAAACAATTCTTATTCCATCCCATTATATTGTCCCCAATCCCATGTGCTGTAATTTTGCTCACAAATCTCCTGTGTGGGACCTAATTGAAAATTGGAAGTGACCATATCAACCGTACCCTCTTTGTTTATTCTTAGCTACCTCCTCAAAAAAAACTCTAACAAGCTTGTCAAACATTATTTCCCTTTTCATACATCCTTGCCATTGTTCAAACTTGCCATTGGTTTTGAAATGGACAGACAGGAGACTGGAAGAACACAGCAAGCCAGGCAGCACAAGGAGGTGGAGAAGTTGATGTTTTGGGTGTAACTCTTCTTCAGGACTGGAGGTGGGTGCAGGGGGAGCTGCAGATAAAAAAAGGTGGCAGAGGAAGGCTGGTGGAGAGGGAGGTAGGTGAAGACAAGTAGAGGGTATGACCTGGTTGGTCAATGGGGTAATGAATCCAGTTGGTGGCAGGGTGCCCTGGAAGGGAGGTGGAGGGTGTGGGAAGGGAGTCGGGGGAATGGGGAGATAGGTTATTTGAAATTGGAGAGCTCAGTGTTGAGTCCTCCAATCTGTCGAGTGCCCAGCCAGAAGATAAGGTGTTGTTTCTCCAATAGGAGCTGCAGTTTGTTTTGGCAATGGAGGAGGCCAAGGATGATCATGTTGGAAAGGGAGTGGGAAGGGGGAATTGAAATAGGAGGTGACTAGGAGGTCAGGTTGGCCTCTGTGATGCTTGAGCCATTCCCTGAATTTCTGAAATGTCCAGTTATCATAATCTTTTTAATAAATTCTAACATTCGCCCTTCTACTCATGTCAGGCTACTGGTCTTTGGTTCTCTATTTATCTCTTTCTGTCCCTCCTTTCCTAAATGGTCAGGTTACATTTGTTACATTCCAATCTGTAAGAATTATTCCAGCTTCTATTGAATTTTGGAAGTTAATCATTAATGCTTCCATTATCTCAGCAGACCACTCTTGAGTCACCTGAAATGTTAGAATTCTTTGAGGAGGTAACAAGCAGATTAGTTAAAAGGGAACCAGTAAATGTTATCAATTTGGATTTCAAAACAAAAATTGGGAACGTACAGAACATCAGGGCACTTAATAAAACCTTGTGGTATTCATGGCTAGAGGATTAGTTAAAATAATAGAAAACTGAAATATGGATGAGGGAAAACTTTCAGGATGGCAACCTGTGACTAATGGAGTGTCACAGTGATCAGTACTGGGACCATTATTAATAAAAATACATATTAATAACTTGGAGAGGGAAGTAAATGTACTGTCACCAAGTTTGCAGATTATACAAAAATACATGAGAGAGTCAGTGGTGAGGATGACATGCTAAGTCTACAGAGAGATATAAGCAGATTAAGACAATGGGCCAAAACCTGACTTAAGGAATATAATGTGGGAAAGGGTGAGGTTATGCAGTTTGGCAGGAAAAACAGAGGAGCTGAATATTTTTTTAAATGGACTGCAGAAAGAGTCCTAATTTCCCATTGTCACATGGGAAAATAGCAATCTGCAAATGAAGGAGGTAAGATTAAGGTGGAACACTACTGTATACACTCACCTGTAAAATTCTCACGCCTTACGTAAATACTCAAGCCTTACGTGAATAATTAAACCTTTTCTCTCAATGTACTAAGACTCCTTTTCTTGATCTTGTCAGTGCCCAAGTTGTTCAGGGCTGGGAGAATTACATCCAAATTATTTGTTCCTTTTCTCGGCCATTTTCTTTCCCCCATTATTAATTCTCCTGTCCCTATCTATTTTGGCTCAAAATTGGCTTTGCTAATCTTTTCCTCTTTACATACCCAAGGACGCTTTAGAGTTTGTTCTTTTGCTTCTTATTTGTTTACTTTTAAATTGTATTTTCTTTTTCAGCGTCAGTTTCTTGGTCTTCCTTTACTGAATGATAAAGTGATCCCAATCTTTAGGCGTACTCTTTTTAAACTTTATAAACCTATCATTTGATCGAATACAGCTTTTATCTTCACTTCCTAATTTATGGATGGTTTGTAATTATTATGGAATTATTATGAGCCATGCATAAGCATGAAGGTTCAAAACAGCTGTTTTGGGGATGCATGAGCAAGTGACAATAAAATATTAAAGCAGAGAAGTGTGAAATGATTTGTTCTGATGCAAAGATATCCGGGAGATAATATAAAATAACAGGTACAATCCAAAAGGGAGAATGGGTCTTTGTGTATGCATAAATCATTGAAAATGGCAGGAGAGGCTGAGCGAATGTTAATGAAACATATTGCATTGTGGACTTTTTCAATAGACACATAGAATATAAAAGCAAGGAAGCTATATTAAACCTGCACATAAAATTAGTTTAGCGTTGCTTGGAGTATGTCATCCATTTCTGGGTGTCCAACACTTTTATATCACATAGGAAGGCATTAGAAAGGGTAAAGAAAAGTTTCATGCTTTGGTTCCAAACATTAGGAACTTTCCTCAGAGGAGAGAAGTTTGAAAGGTGCTTTGATTGGAGGTATTCCAAACATGTAGGATCCAGACAGTGAAGATAAGGTGAAACTTCTTATTGGTAAAAGGATTGAGAGTCGGGGACATGGGTCTCAGGTAATTGACAGAAAAAGCAATGAAGGATGCGAAAACACACGCTCCTTTAGATGGCTAGTGCATACATGACAAGTTGCATGGTCTTATTTTGTGCCCTAATTGTATTATGATCTCTTGATTCCAGCAAATACATTGTGCTCACCTTTTATCGAATTTTATTAAATAACAAAGTAGAATATTATGTCTAGATGCAGCTCCTGGCCTTGTGACATGATAAGACACTAGTTTAGTTTCTAAAGATATTGCATTCTAGTGTGTAGTCACAAAGTTTTCAATAAAGACAAAAAAAATTCTTCACAGCAGCAACAAGGTAAACGGTGACAAGTCAAAACTGTCATTAATAGATGTTTTAGAGCAGACCACTTGCTCACTCTTGTATGAACCATGAGGAATGAATGGAGTGGAACAAATGCAAGAGAGGAACATAACGTGAGGTTTTCCTAAACAAACGTACATTCATCACCTCCAAACATTTAAATTACATGGCAAGCTTTCACAACCTGTAATCTGCTATTTTTTTTTGCTCTATGTTAAATGCAGCCACAACTAAAATAAGGGAGGAGCTTTAAAAAATTCAGAAAGAACATGCTGTGAGCACCAAAGAACATTGGTATTTGTGCTCAGAGAGGGGAAAGATAAACATTTTTAATCACATTTGAGTGCTGTTTCTTTAGTCATAACATAGGTTTATTTTATTCTTCCCAGACATAGTTCGAAGGAAGATTCTATTGTTTGAAAACTGAAAATGTCCGAACAGCTGCCTTTTGTATACACAGAGCAATCATGCATGAAATATGGTTGCAAAGTTATTGTTATGCAAGATTTGTTCTGGCTGCAAATATTATTTCATTTTCAACAATCTTAGGTGGGGTGATTGTTTTTGTTTTAGAGGCATTTAAACAAGTATTAAACCATTCAAACTTTGCATGTTTGATATTTAGGTATTTGCAAAGCAGTAACACTGGAATCAGAACAGATTCAAGAAATCAGGTCCAGAAGATCAGATTGAGTGGCCTGGGAGATTTAGCTGGAGTCTGGAAAGAGACTGGGATCTTCAAGACGTGAACTGGGGCTAAATGTAGATTGGACATAAATCAATGATGTGCCTCATGTTTCTGTATTCATGTTCACATTCACTTTCATTCTTTGACCATCACATGTTCCGTGTTAGTGCATGGAATGTTTTTGCAGACGTTCCCTTCAGAAATGAGGAGAAATGTCTTCATCGTGAGTGGTGAGTCTATGGAATGTTCTGCCTCAGAAAGTGGTTTAGGCCAAAGCATTAAATGTTTTCAAGTAGGAGTTAAAATAATTCTGAGGGCTAAAGGAATCAAAGACTGTGGGGCAAAAGCAGGAACATGGCATTTAGTTGGATGATCAACTTTGATCAAACTTAATGGTGGGGCAGGTACAAAAGGCTGCATAGCCTATTCCTGCTCCTTTTTTCTGTGTTTCCAAATTTTTATATTTGCAAAAGAAAATTGTATCAAAAGTGGCTTAAGGCTTAAAAATTGGGATCTTTTTAAAAAAAATCTGATTTCTTCTGTTTAATAGGGAGTACTGAATTAGTAAAGGAAAATTTCCACTTGAATTTGAAGGAACATTCCAAAAGTGTCCAGAAATTACATCCTTAAAGGACCATCTTGCACCAAAACATTAGCATATACATTGCTTTGTGTCGCTTGTGAAGATATCACAGGCCTGAGCTGCATAGGAAGATAATAACAGATGTAGACTATCGAGAAACTTTGTTCATTCTGCCATTGAATCAGACCATGGCTTCTCTATAAACTCAATTATATCTAGCTTTGGTTCTTTAATGGCTTTTCTGGCAAAAATCTTTCAATCTCAGTTTTAAAATCAATTTAAAAAGCATCAATTACTATTTGCAAAAGGATCTACTTTGTTTGAAGAAGGCTTTCTAAATTTCACTTCTGAAAGATCTGGCTTAATATTTAGATGCTGCCCGTAATTTTAGATTCTCCAACCAGCAGATATAGGTTCTCGTTAACTTCACTACCTGTTATCCTAATTTTCTTGACAGGTTTGACTAAATCATCTAAAAGCTGAGCAAATTCAAGGGAATACAATCCCAGCATTTTAAAATATTTGTCATGAAATTTTAAATCGTTGGGGTTCAGATGACATTCCACTAAATGTACAATGGACTGCCTCCAAGGCCAATGCATCATGCCAAAGGTGTAGTGTCTAGAACTGCTCTCAATACTTCAACTGGGGTCTGAAGAGAGCTGTGCATAACTGAAGCATAACCACTGCTCGCTTGTACATACATTTTCCTCTATTTTAGAGCCACATGGCTGATCTCACATTTGCCTGCATTGAAATCCATTTACTATAGCTTTGCTTATCTACTTAATCTCTGAACATCTCTTTGTAATTTTAACCTTCCAGCTACACTGTGTGTCGTGCTGTCTATGTTTGTCAGCAACACATTTGGGTACGTGTCATCATCTAAAGCAATAAGATTGTTGAGCACCACCGCAACTATCAGCTATTGCCTTACCCATGCTTTCTTTCACCATCTCCTGAGTCACTTTCAAAACAAAATCAATGACTTGCTTTCAATTCAATTAACGGTAACTTCAGTTAACATTGTCCTTAATGCCTTCTGAAATTCCGTATGAATAATAAACATTTAGTATCCATTAGAATGGGCAATCCTTTTCACTAGTTTAGGCATAAAATATTATCTGATTTATCAGGCGTGCCCTGTTCTATACATGCCCATGCTAGCTTTCTCAGAGTGGGGTGGGATGGGGTGGGGTGGTGTGGTGGCTCAGTGGTTAGCACTGCTGCCTCCCAGCTCCAGGGACCTGAGTTCAATTTCAGCCATGGCTGACTGTGCGGAATTAGCTCATTCTCCCTGTGTCTTTGTGGATTTCCTCCAGGTACTCTGTATTTCTCCCACAGTCCAAAGATATGCAGGCTAGGTGAATTAGCCATGCTAAATTACCCATAGTGTTCAGGGATGTGTAAGTTAGGTGCATTAGTCAGGGGATGTATAGGGTGGGGGAATGATTCTTCAGAGGGTTGTTGTGGGCTTGTTGGGCCAAAGGGCCTGTTTCCACACTATAGAGAGTTTATGAGATGTTTGGATAACTGATTCCTCAGTTTCCCTCCATCACCTTTCCTAACAACATGTTTGTCATCAAAAAAAAATTTGGAAAAAAAAAGTCAAAACAACAGCAGTTTTAAAAAGGAGAAAAACAGACAAAGGAAGCACAGTGAGGACAGTGCAGGAGAGAGAGAGAGAGAAAGAGGGAGAGAGAGAAAGAGAACCTGCACAATTATTGCCTTTGCTGTTTTTGAATTCATGGACATCGGAGTGCATCTGGGAAAATTAACAAACAGTGAATTTCACAACTAATCTTGGAGAAACCTGTTTGGGCGAAGTTCACAGCACAGAATCAGATAAGTTAATCGTTGTTTTAAGTCTGTCCAATAGAAAGGATTCAGTAGTGAGTACAGTGGGTTCTTTCTTGATTATATTTTTGGAGAAAAGTCTCGAGATTAAACTTAAAATATAAGCTATAACTATTAATTTAACCTGGTGTAGTGTTTTGTAGAGGAATAAGACGGTGTTATTTTCTGGGTCTGTAAATTGTGAAGGAGCAAAATGGCCTTCGCAGTAATATCTACTTCTTGTCAGATGTGGGAGTTTAAAGAGAGTTTAAGGGTTACTGCGGATTATATCTACCATAAACGCTGTTGGATGCGAATCTTATCAGACTGAGTGGATCAGTTGGAGAGACAGATAGAAGCAATGAGGAATTTGCAACAGCAACAGTATGTGATGGATGGCAGTTATAGGAAGGGGGGAAAGTCTCAGATACAGTCACATAGATGGGTTAACTCCAGGAAGGGTAAGAGAGGTAGGGACCTACGGCAGGACTCTTTTGTGGATATACCCATTTCAAACAAGTATGCTGTTTTGGAAAATGTAGGGGGTGATGGATTTTCAGGGGAATGTAGCATGAACGTAGCCAAGTTTCTGGTATTGAGACTGGCTCTAATGCTACGAGGGGTACGTCGGCTTTCAAGAGATCAATTGTGTTAGGGGATTCTGTAGTCCGAGGTACAGACAGACGTTTCTGTGGCCAGCAGAGAAAAGGCAAAATGGTGTGTTGTTTCCCTGGTGCCAGGATCAAGGATGTCTCAGAGAGGGTGCAGAATGTTCTCATGGGGGAGAAGGGCCAGCAGGAGGTCATTGTCCACATTGGAACCAACGACATAGGAAGGGAAAAGGTTAAGATTCTGAAGGGAGATTTCAGAGAATTAGGCAGAAATTTAAAAAGGAGGTCCTCAAGGGTAGTAATATCCAGATTACGTCCAGTGCTACGAACTAGTGAGGGCAGGAATAGGAGGATAGAGCAGATGAATGCATGGCTGAGGAACTGGTGTGTGGGAGAAGGATTCACATTTTTGGATCATTGGAATGTCTTTTGTGGTAGAAGTGACCTGTACAAGAAGGAAGGGGACTAATATACTGGCAGGGAAATTTGCAAGAACTGCTTGGGAAGATTTTAACTAGTAAGGTGATGCTGGTGGTGTGGGGGGAAGGGGGAGGGGGGGTGGGTGGGATGGGGTGGATGGTGTGGGACCCAGGGAGATAGTGAGGAAAGAGATCAATCTGAGACTGGTACAGTTGAAAACAGAAGTGAGTCAAACAGTCAGGGCAGGCAGGGACAAGGTAGGACTAATAAATTAAACTGCATTTGTTTCGAAGCAAGGGGCCTAATAGGGAAGGCAGATTAACTCAGGGCATGGTTAGGAACATGGGACTGGGATATCACAGCAATTATGGAAACATGGCTCAGGGATGGGCAGGACTGGCAGCTTAATGTTCCAGGATACAAATGCTACAGGAAGGATAGAAAGGGAGGCAACAGAGGAGGGGGAGTGGCATTTTTGATATGGGGTAGCATTACAGCTGTGCGGAGGGAGGATATTCCTGGAAATACATCCAGGGAAGTTATTTGGGTGGAACTGAGAAATAAGAAAAGGAGGATCACCTTATTGGGATTGTATTATAGACCCCCTAATAGTCAAAGGGAGATTGAGAATCAAACTTGTAAGGAGATCTCAGCTGTCTGTAAGAATCATAGGGTAGTTATGGTCGGGGATTTTAACTTTCCAAAATTAGGCTGGGACTGCCATAGTGTTAAAGGTTTAGATGGTGAAATTTGTTAAGTGCATACAAGAAAATTTTCAGAGAAGGTGTAAAACTTGAGCTACTCTTGGGAAATAAGGCAGGGCAGGTGACTGAGGTATCATTGGGGGAGCACTTTGGGGCCAGCAACCATTTTTCTATTAATTCTAAAACAATGATGGAAAAGGATAGACCAGATCTAAACATTGAAGTCCTAAACTGGTGAAAGGCCAATTTTGATGGTATTAGGCAAGAACTGTCATAAGCTGATTGGAGGCAGATGTTCACAGGTAAAGGGATGGCTTGAAAATGGGAAGCCTTCAGAAATGAAATAATAAGAATCCAGAGAAAGTATATTCCTGTCAGGGTGAAAGGAAAGGCTGGTAGATATTTGGAATGCTGGAAAACTAAAGAAATTGAGGGTTTGGTGAAGAAAAAGAAGGAAGCATATGTCAGGTACAGACAGGATAGATCGAGTGAATCCTTAGAAGAGTATAAAGGAAGTAGGAGTATACTTAAGAGAGAAATCGGGAGGGCAAAATGGGGACATGAGATAGCTTTGGTAAATAGAATTAAGGAGAATCCAAAGTGTTTTTACAAATATATTAAGGACAAAAGGGTAAATAGGGAGAGAATAGGGCCCATCAAAGATCAGCAAGGTGGCCTTTGTGTGGAGCCACAGAAAGTGGGGGAGATGCTAAATGAATATTTCGCACCAGTATTTACTGTGGAAAAGGATATGGAAGATATAAACTGTAGGAAAATAGATGGTGACATCTTGCAAAATGTCCAGATTACAGAGAAGGAAGGGCTGGATGTCTCGAAATGGGTAAAGGTGGATAAATCCCCAGGACCTGATCAGGTGTACCCGAGTACTCTGTGGGAAGCTAGAAAAGTGATTGCTGGGCCATTTGCTGAGATATTTGTATCACTGATAGTCACAGGTGAGGTGCTGGAAGACTGGAGGTTGGCAAATGTGGTGCCACTGTTTAAGAAGGGCGGTAAAGACAAGCCAGGGAACTATAGACCGCTGAGCCTGACCTTGGTGGTGAGCAAGTTGTTGGAGGGAATCCTGAGGGACAGGATGTACATGTTTTTGGAAAGGCAAGGACTGATTAGGGATAGTCAACATGGCTTTGTGCATGGGAAATCATGTCTCACAAACTTGATTGAGTTTTTTGAAGAAGTAACAACGAAGATTGATGAGGGCAGAGCGGTAGATGTGATCTATAGGGACTTCAGCAAGGCTTTCAACAAGGTTCCCCATGGAAGACTGATTAGCAAGGTTAGATCTCATGGAATACAGGGAGAACTAGCCATTTGGATACAGAACTGGCTCAAAGGTAGAAGACAGAAGGTGGTGGTAGAGGGTTTTTTTCAGACTGGAGGCCTGTGACCAGTGGAGTGTCACAAGGATCAGTGCTGGGTTCTCTACTTCTTGTCATTTACATAAATGATTTTGACGCGAGATAAGAGGTACAGTTAGTAAGTTTGCAGATGACACCAAAATTGGAAATGTAGTGGACAGCGATGAGGGTTACCTCAGATTACAACAGGATCTGGAACAGATGGGCCAATGGGCTGAAAAGTGGCAGATGGAGTTTAATTCAGATAAACGCGAGGTGCTGCATTTTGGGAAAGCAAATCTTAGCAGGACTTATACACTTAATGGTAAAGTCGTAGGGAGTGTTGCTGAACAAAGTGACCTTGGAGTGGAGGTTCATAGCTCCTTGAAAGTAGAGTTGCAGGTAGATAGGATAGTGAAGAAGGCATTTGGTATGCTTTCCTTTATTGGTCAGAGTATTGAGTGCAGTAGTTGGGAGATCATGTTGCGGCTGTACAGGACATTGGTTAGGCCACTGTTGGAATATTGCGTGCAATTCTAGTCTCCTTCCTATCGGAAAGATGTTGTGAAACTTGAAAGGGTTCAGAAAAGACTTACAAGGATGTTGCCAGGGTTGGAGGATTTGAGCTACAGGGAGAGGCTGAACAGGCTGGGGCTGTTTTCTCTGGAGCGTCGAAGGCTGAGGAGTGACCTTATAGAGGTTTACAAAATTATGAGGGGCATAGATAGGATAAATAAGCAAACCTTTTTCCTTGGGGTCGGTAACTCCAGAACTAGAGGGCATAGGTTTAGGGTGAGAGGGTGGTGCTTGTATGGAATGAGTTCCAGAGGAAGTGGTAGAGGCTAGTACAATTGCAACATTTAAGAGACATTTGAATGGGTATATGAATAGGAAGGGTTTGGAGGGATAAGTGCCGGGTGTTGGCAGGTGGGACTAGATTAGGTTGGGATATCTGGTTGGCATGGATGGGTTGGAGAAAAGGTCTGTTTCCACACTGTACATCTCTATGACTCTATGACAGTATGTGCTTTCGATGTTTGTAAGAAATTCTGGAGTGTCCTTCAGTATACGAGAAGCCTTTTTTTTAATGTTGCAGCACACTCCAACTCTTTATTTTTGTTTTAAGTATAGAGCAAGGACCACAGTATAATTACTCCATTCATAATCTTTTGATCACTGAGTCATTGGTTGAAGACTAATTCAGCTCCCACAACAATACATTGTTCATTAACTTTAAAGTCAAACCTCTTAGTACGCAGAAATTTCAACAAATTTTATTATTCATATCTTCATAGTAGCAAAGATGGGGTCACTACGCTGCAGGAGTCATAACCTAGCCTAACTGGCTAAATGGACTGATTTTAGGTATTCCATGGAGTTTGGAGTATGATCAATTCAGGCTAATCAATCTTATAAACAGAGTAAAAGTGGGCAGTGATCTTGGAGAATTCTAAGGTGGGCTAGTTAGAAGGCACACCCAGGCCTCTGAGACATCTGGCCCTCAATACTCACACCACTCATATGTCCTTTAAAGGAAAACTCATAATCACCATACCTCATCTAAAACCACTCACCCAGCATCCACTATCTATACACCTCATGAGCCACATGGAGATGTAAAAAAATAAGCTTTTAACAATCCAAGCAAGCTCTCACTCATGCGCACTCCCTACTCTCATTCATGAAACTTAATTCAGAAATTTAAATCCAGATGTTCAATATGTTATGGAACAAAAATTGATTCACCCTATAAAAGGCAGCTAACTCTTAGTGGCTTATTAAAACTGTCAATTAAACTGTGATCCCAGCCCCTCAGTGCTTTTTAAGAGGATTGGAAACTCAGCCAAGCATTCATAATGGAATCAGTTATAATAGAAACATTTAAAATTGCCAACTGTGAAGTTGAAACTGCAGAAACAAATGACTAATAATTATTGTTAAGCTACACCAGATGACATGTTGACCTTTTTTTTTAGCATGTGGCATCTGTATCACTTCTCTAACTGAAAGCTGCAACCGGTTTCTTAAATTCTTTTCGAAAGGGCTCAGAATTTAAATATCTTCATATTATAACATTTCAATATACTTTATCTACTTTTCACATGCATTTTTATCTCTTCCATTAATATTGCCTCCTATGCTGTATTACGCCCTTTGAAACAGCAAAAGTAGACAGTGCTTGAGTTCAACATCAATTTCCAATGGTTCTACTATGTTTTGGTTTTCTCTTATGTTATTCATATCTGACTGCTTCATCCATCAACAAACATGGTATAGGGTATATGCTGAAAATGGCACTGGGACTTTTGCATCTGCGTCTGGCTTGCCATTTTTTAAAGGTCCCCAAAACCTTGCAATAAACCAGCTTTGTGATGATTGAGAATACTAAATCCAATTGACTTGCAAGGAACAGGAGCATGTGGAAAAATGTCAGGAGTAGTGGGAAGGGGAAGTGTTGCTGGAGGAAAGTGAGGAAATACTGCCATTTCTCACCCAATGGGTGGTGGAATACTACAGACTACCAAAGGAGAATGAAAACTATATGCTGAACTTGTTGCCAATTCCAAGATTTCATGGGAAGATGAAGATTGTATTAGAAAGAGATCAAGATTAGTTTGACTAATTCCATACAAGAAGCTTATGAAACATGAAACACGGAAAATAATTAAGTACCTAAAGTATTAAGGAATGTTGTGTTTTTTTTCTTATTGATATGAGTGTTTTCAGAGTTGGCACAATAGCAATCTGGTGAACAGAATAGTCTGCTCTGGTGGCACTTAGATTAGAGACATTATGCTTTACACTAAAATTAATGAGCAGTAGAATTCCGTGACCTGGAGCCTGCTGAGTCTTGAAATTAGATTTGCAAATGATTAGACATGTACAGAAATCATTTACTTGAGGTCAATGTTTGGTTTTTTTCCAAACCATGAATCTATAAATGTTTTTAATTTTACACAGAAGGAGTGCCACAGTTAATTTTTCAAAGAACTTTGCCAAATATTTAAATTGAAAATCAGTCAAATGCTTTCTCATTGCATTTTTGCTGTTGAGTACTTGTTGCTGTTGGATGAAGCTTTGGTAGACGAGTAATGGTATATAAGGATCTCTTTCTTTGTAGGTACTGCTCTTTGACTGAGAGCATTTTCTTTTAAACCAGTTTGTCTCAAAACATCTCAGAGAGAAAGATTCCTTGTCATTTGTGTAGTATTTAGGTTTGCATTAAGGGTGTGGAGTTTCTGGAAGGAAATTGAAAACTCTAACACACAATATGTGCCAATATCACTTTACAATATGGTAACTATCTCCAAGTGCAGATGTCCTGAGGATGTAGATTAAATCACAACATGCCTGTTTGATCATTAACATATGCAGTCAATATCTTCAATATGTTTTACCTTATTGACTTTGACTGCATAAAATGAGGGACTAAATTTTCCCATTTTTAGTTCATGAGTTCTGTGGATTGAGATCTGCGGCACTTGGTCTGCCACTGTTCAGAGTATCGTTTATCATGCAATCGTCCGCATCTTCACTCTACAGCCCAATTCTCATGTGACTCCACAGCAGAGAGGTAGAAGTGTTCACCATTTCTAGGATCTTCCAGCATTCAAGCTGGAGGCTCCGTATTTAAAGCCCCACTTCAGATGCTATAAGCCAAGAATGCCCCCTCACCCCGTGCTGCTTAGGATCAACACATGGCCCAGACAAAAGAAAGACTTTCGTCCTGCTCTGTGGACAGGGACATGATCCAATTGTACTTTGCACAGTCTAGATTTTCCTTCTACACTGGGAGTAGAATTCTATTGGTAACTAACTTTATCCCCCTCTGCTCCTTTCACCCCTCAAATAAATGACTCCCTTCCGCATTGACAGTGTTCTTATATACTTATATTTCATTGTTGTGTTGTTGTCCCTATGACCTTTCAAACTTAACATTTTCAGTCAGTCTCTTCAAATTACCTCTTTTACCCTCGGAGCCCTGACTCTGGAAATTCCCTTATTACTACTTGAATATGTAGAGACCAGAATGATCATGACCTTTGAGAACCAACCCAAAAGCTCTCTACCTTGAATCTCCCAGTTATACTGTCATAAAGGTGTACAGCATGGACAAGACCCTTCAGTCCAACTTGTCCACGCTGACCAGACATCCCAACCCAATCTAGTCCCACCTGCCAGCACCCAGCCCTTATCCCTTCAAACCCTTCCTATTCCTATACCCATCCAAATGAATTTTAAATATTGCAATTGTACTAACCTCCACCACTTCCTCTCGCAGTTTATCCCAAACACATACCACCATCAGTGTGGAAAAGTTGCTCCTTGGGATTCTTTTATATCTTTCCCCTCTCACCCTAAACCTATGCCCTCTAGTTCTGGACTCCCCAGCCCCCACCCCCACCTCAGGAAAAATACATTGTCTATTTATCTTATCTATGCCCCTCATAATTTTATAAATGTCTATAAGGTCACCCCTCAGCCTCCAATGCTCCAGGGGAAACAGCCCTAGCCTGTTCAATGTCTCCCGATTGCTCAAATCCTCCAACCCTGGCAACATCCTTGAAAAGCTTTTCTGAACCCTTTGAAGTTTCAGAACATCTTTCCGATAGGAAGGAGACCAGAATTGCATGCAATATTCCAACTATGGCCTAACCAATGTCCTGTACAGCCGCAACATGATCTCCCAACTCCTGCACTCAATACTCTGAATAATTAAGGAAAGCATGCCAATCGCCTTCCTCACTATCCTATCTACCTGCAACTCTACTTTCAAGGAGCTATGAAACCTGCACTTTGTTCAGCAGCACTCTCTAGGTCCTTACCATTAAGTGTATAGGTCCTGCTAAGATTTGCTTTCCCAAAACGCAGCACCTCGCATTTATCTAAATTACACTCCATCTGCCACTTCTCAGCCCATTGGCCCATCTGATCAAGATCCCATTGTAATCTGAGGTAACCTTCTTTGCTGTCCACTACACCTCCAATTTTGGTGTCATCAGCAAACTTACATACTATACCTCTTAAGCTCGTGTCCAAATCATTTATATAAATAATGAAAAATAGTGGACCCAGCACTGACCCATGTGGCACTCCACTGGTCACAGGCCTCCAGTCTGAAATACAACCCTCCACCATCACTGTCAGTCTTCTAACTTTGAACCAGTTCTGTATAAAAATGGCTAGTGCTCCCTGTATTCTGTGAGATCTAACCTTACTCACCAGTCTCCCATGGAGAACCTTGTTGAATACCTTACTGAAGTCCATATAGATCATATCTACAACTCTGTCCTCATCAATCCTCTTTGTTACTTCATCAAAAAACTCAATCAAGTTTGAGAGACATGATTTCCCACGCACAAAGCCTTGTTGACTATCCCTAATCAGTTCTTGCCTTTTCAAATACATGTACATCCTGTTCCTCAGGATTCCCTCCAACAACTTGCCTACCACCAATGTCAAGCTCACTGGTCTATAGTTCCCTGGCTTGTCCTTACCACCTTTCTTAATCAGTGGCACCACGTTAGCCAACTTCAAATCTTTCGGTACCTCACCTGTGACTATCGATGATATAAATATCTCAGCTAAAGGCCCAGCAATCTCTTCTCTAGCTTCCCACAGAGTTCTAGGGTACACCTGGGGATCAATTCCTGGGGATTTATCCATCTCTATGTGTTTCAAGACATCCAGCACTTCCTCCTCTGTAATATGGACATTTTTCAAGATGTCACCATCTATTTCCCTACATTCTATATCTTTCATGCCCTTTTCCACAGTAAATACTGATGCAAAATACTCCTTTAGTATCCCCCCATCTCCTGCTACTCCATACAAAGGCTGCATTGCTCATATTTGAGCGGCCCTATTCTCTCCCTAGTTACATATTTGTCCTTAATGTATTTGTAAAAATCCTTTGGATTCTCCTTAACTGTACTTGTCAAAGCTTTCTCATGTCCCCTTTTTGCCCTCCTGATTTCTCTCTTAAGTATGCTCCTTCTAAGGATTCTAAGCCTTTATACTCTTCTAAGGATTCACTCGATCTATCCTGTCTATACCTGACATATGCTTCCTTTGTTTTCTTAACCAAACCTTCAATATTTTTACTCATCCAGCATTCCCTATACCTACCAGCCTTCCCTTTCACCCTGACAGGAATATACTTTCTCTGGACTCTCATTATCTCATTTCTGAAGGCTTCCCATTTTCCAGCCATCCCTTCACCTACGAACATCTGCCTCCAATCAGATTTTGAAAGTTTTTGCCTAATACCATCAAAATTAGCCTTCCTCTAGTTTAGAACTTCAACTTTTAGATTTTATCTATACTCTTCCATCGCCATTTTTAAAATAACTAGAATTATGGTCGCTGGCCCCAATGTGCTCCCCCATTGACACCTCAATCACCTACTCTGCCTTATTTCCCACGAGTAGGTCAAGTTTTGCACCTTCTCTCATAGGGACATTCACATACTGAATCAGAAACATTTTTTGTACACACTGAACAAATTCCTCTCCATCTAAATCCTTAACACTATGGCAATCCCAGTCTATGTTTGGAAAGCTAAAATCCCTATCATAACCATCCTGCTATTCTTACAGATAACTGAGATCTCCTTATAAATTTGTTTCTTAATTTCCCTCTGACTATTTGGAGGTCTATAATGCAATCCCAATAAGGTGATCATCCCTTTCTTATTTCTCAGTTCCACCCAAATAACTTCCCTGGATGTATTTCTGGGAATATCCTCCCTTAGTACCGCAGTAATGCTATCCTTTATCAAAAATGCCACTCTCCCTCCTCTCTTGCCTCCCTTTGTATCCTTCCTGTAGCACTTGTATCCTGGAACATGAAGCTGCCAGTCCTGCCAATCCTTGAGCCATGTTTCTGTAATTGCTATGATATCCCAGTCCCATGTTCATAACCATGCCCCAAGTTCATCTGCCTTCCCTGTTAATCCTCTTGCATTGAAATAAATGCAGTTTAATTTATTAGTCCTGCCTTGTCCCTGCCTGCCCTGACGGTTTGCCTAGCCCTCACCCCCAACATTACTAGCTTAAATCTCCCAAGCAGCTCAAGCAAATCTCCCCGCTAGTATATCAGTCCCCTTCAAATTTAGACGCAATCAGTCCTTCTTGTACAGGTCACTTCTACCCCAAAAGAGCTTCCATTGATCGAAAACTGTGAATCCTTCTCCCGTACACCAGCTTCTCAGCCATGCATTCATCTGCTCTATCCTCCTATTCCTGCCCTGTAGCACTGGGAGTCATCCAGATATTACTACTGTTGATGACCTCCTTTTTAAATTCCTGTCTAATTCTCTTTAATTGCCCTTCAGAATCTCAACCTTTTCCCAACCTATGTCATTGGCTTCAATGTTTACAATGAGATCCTGCTGGCCCTTCTCCACCTTGAGAGCATTCTTCACCCTCTCTGAGACATTCTTCATCCTGGTACCAGGAAAGCAACACACCATTCTGATTTTTCGCTGCTGGCCACAGAAAAGTCTGCCTGTACTTCAGACTAGAGAATGCCCTAACACAATTGATCTCTTGGAACCCAACGTAACCTTCATTGCATTAGAGCCAGTCTCAATAGCTAAAACTTGGTTGTTCGTGCTACATTCCCCTGAGAATCCATCACCCCCTACATTTTCCAAAACAGCATACTTGTTTGAAATGGGGATAGCCACAGAAGACTCCTGAACAGACTGCCGACTTCTCTTGACTTTTCTGGATTTAACCCATCTATGTGACTGTATCTGAGACTTACCCCCCATCCTATAACTGCCATCCATCACATCCCCTTGCTCTTGTAAATTCGTCATTGCCTCTAACTCTCTCTCCAATGACCCATTTGATCTGATCGGATTCACAACCAATGGCATTTATTGCAGATCTAATCCTCAGTAACATGTAAATGCTCATCCACATCTGACAAGAAAAGCATATCACTCCATGAAAGGCCATTTTTGCTTCTTTCATTCTACAGACCCTGATATTAGCACTGTCTTATTCCTCTACAAAACACCGCTCCAGGTTAAATTAATAATTATGGCTTTTATTTATTTTTACTCAAGAGACATAGCTCAATAAAACATATAATCAAGAAAGAATGCACTCTAATCACTACTGCAATAAGGCCACATTTAAAATATTCACTTATCTGTCTCTATGCTGTGACCTCTCCCAAACAGATTCCTCCAAGATTCATTGTAAATTTCACTGTTTGTTAATTTTCTCAGATGCAATCCAATGTCCAGCGATACATGAATTCAAACAGCAAAGGCAGTAACTGTGCAAGTTCACTACTGTATCAGTTAGCAATGTATTTCTCTCTCTCTCTCGACTGCACTGACCTCACCATGTGCTTCCTTTGTCTGTTACTCTTCCATTTAAAAGTGTTATTGTTTTGACATTTTTTTTCTCCAAAGTTCCAAAGCAATGCAACTGCATTTAAAACAGTAATTGCTGCTCCTGGAATTTGAGGAAATCACCTCCAACACCTAAAGTAACTCAAGAAAAAGCAGCTGATGCAACCAGAAATGTTTCCCATCCTCCATCTTGGATTACCGAGAATGTGTATGAGATCTCACCCATGACCATTCTCTCAATGACACAATGTAATGTACTCCATCCAATGCTTGGAGCTCCTTGTTTTCCCCAGGAGTCCATGGACTGCTGCAACAAAAACAGAAATTGCTGGAAAAACTCAGTGGGTCTGGCAGCGTCAGTCAAGGGGTAATGTTCTGGGTCGAGTGACCCTCCTTTAGAATGGGCTCTTTGATGATTTTTGTTCGTCCATGGACTGCTTTTGCCCATTTTGAACAAATCCCTAGGTTTGTAGTTTACGGACTTGCAGGCCACCCACAGTCTGGTCTGACACGAAAGCTCAGACTGACTGTGGTCTAAAACTGGGGCTAACGTCTCTGCTTTATCTCAAATGAACCATCTATAACTTCCAGAATACTCACACTCGGCCTGCAGGACTGATATGGCCCAATCCCCAGACTGCAATGACAGGGATTCCCAGATTCTAGTAATACCAAGTGGCAAACACATTGGACTGAAATCGACAAGCCCTTAACTGACTGTGAGTGACCCCCTACCCCACCCCCACAACCCCCATTCCCTTCCCCGACTGACCTTAGTCACATCTTGATCCCAGTAAGGACTGCCCCCGTTTGATTACCAGACTTGGCAATTGAAGCACGTGATGGTCTTGCCCTGTAAGTATTTGGCACATGCTACAAGTGTGATATTGCCATAGCACAGTGCCAGACAAAGACATGTCCATCTCCCTTGGCTGTTCAATCCTCCTCCTGCCTGCCTGTGAGCTGAAAAGCAGTGCAAGGCACGAAGGCTGACAGGCTGTAACTTATCACCAAAGAACCTATTCAGTAAGAAAACAATGCTGGCAATCTGTGAGTCAGTGCTTTCACCAGTGAGTGTCTGCTAAGAAAGCAAAGGGAAGCACAGAGGCAAGCAGCCTCCGAATAAGCACAAAGTTAGTCAATACTCAGATAGCAAAGAGTGATTAAATTTATTCTATGCAGGCACATGAGATGTGTGTGCCCACGTGCACTCATGTGTGTGCTTTTTAGAATTACCATTAGGTTTTATTATCACATGTACTCATGTACAGGGATGCAGGAATACAGTGAAACGTTTATAATGTCGCCATTCACAGCACCAGCCTTGGTGCAAGATACCTCGGCATAAATTCTTACATAAAAAGCAGAAAATAAAGAAATAAGTTAAAAGTTTAACATTACAGTTCTTCGCAATATCAGGTCAGAAGTCACACAAAATCACGTTATAGTCCAACAGGGTTATTTGAAATCAAAAGCTTTCGAAGCCCTGCCCCAACATTAGATGAAGTGAAGAAAAACATAAAGAGAGATCAAAAGGTCATAATTCCACTTGCGTTTACTGGTCTCTCTGTCCATTGATCTCTCTGTCTGTACATTCAATGCCTGTACACTTTTCTTCACTTCACCTTACAAAGGGGTTGCGCAAATGGGTATCAGAGGGAGGCCTCTCCACTGGTTGGAGTCAAACTTGGCTGAAAGGAAGATGGTAGAGTTGTTGGAGGTCAGTCATCGAAATCCCATTACATCTTTGCAGGAGTTCCTCAGGATATTATCCTAGACTCAACCATCTTCATTTGCTTTATTAATAACATGCCTTCCATTGTACGATTAGAATTAGAAAGGTTTGCTGATTCTTCAGCTCCATTTGTGACTCCTCAGTTACTGAAGCAGTTGATGTTCAAATGCAGCAAGATCTGAACAATATTTTACTCACCACACATATACCAGGCAATGATCATCCAATAAGAGACAATCTAACTACCTCCTTTTAAAGTTCAATGGCATTGCCACCACTGGCTGCCTCATTATCAACATCCTGGGGTTACCATTGATAAAAAAACTAAATTGGACAAGCCATATAAACAGTTGAACTACAAAAGCAGTTCAAATAGTAGCAATACTACAGCAAATAATCCTTCAAAGCCTGTCCACTATCAACAAGATAAAAGTCAAGAGTGTGATGTAATAATTCCCACTTGCTTGGATGAGTGAAATTCCATCAACATTCAAGAAGTTTGATGCTACCCAGGACAAAGAAGCCCACTTAATTGGCACAATATCCATAAATATCCATTCCCTTCACCACCGGCACACTGTAGCAGTAGTGTGGACTATCTACAAGATGCTTTATAGAAGTTCACTAAGGCCCCTTAGACAGCACCTTCCAAACTCAAGACCACTTCCATTTAGAAGGACAAGGACAGCAGGTATATGGGAAAACCACCACCTGTAAGTTCCCCTTCAAGCCATTGACCATCCTGACTTGAAAATAAACCAACTTTGCTTCTGTGTCACAATCCTGGAATTCCCTCCCTAAAGGCATTGTGGGTCCACACACTGCGTACGGATTACAGTGGTTCACGAAAGCTGCTCATCACTACATGATCAAGCGCAGTTTAGATTAGATTAGATTACTTACAGTGTGGAAACAGGCCCTTCAGCCCAACAAGTCCACACCGACCCACTGAAGTGCAACCCACCCATACCCCTACATTTACCCCTTACCTAACACTACGGGCAATTTTAGCATGGCCAATTCACCTGACCCGCACATTTTTGGACTGTGGGAGGAAACCGGAGCACCCAGAGGAAACCCATGCAGACACGGGGAGAACATGCAAACTCCACACAGTCAGTCGCCTGAGTCGGGAATTGAACCCTGGTCTCAGGCGCTGTGAGGCAGCAGTGCTAACCACTGTGCCACCGTGCCGCCCACATTAGGGACAGGCAATAAATGCTGGTCAGGTGGTGATGCCCATGTCCCACGAGCAAAGAAAAAAAATTGCATTTAAGTCTGTTCCTGTCTCTGTAATGTCAGCATTCATAACAGCTAGATGTTGGAGAAATGCAAAAATAGATATAAGGAGCACAATAGCTTTATTAGCAGAACTTTCAGATACAATATTAACCACATTAATGTCCTTATGTAGAAAACTGTCTCAAGGCACATCACTGGAGTAGAATCAGACAAAAACAGATTAAATTATTTTCATATTGGTATTAGAGTTTGTCTTAATAACTTTCATAGAAATTGATGTTAGACTAGTGGAACGAAAGTTCCTCAGATTAAATTTGTTCTTGCCTTGAGGTACTGCACTAAATATTTCCAATCACAATTCCATTTTTGTATTCTTTTGTAATTGTTAATCTTCACAAATCACTTTGCTAGCCTACCTTCATAATCTAGAATAGATCTATCATGTTGGACCTATTTAATGATATTGTCGAAACCTCCCAAAGGATTAATTCTTATTGATATGTTTCAAATTCTCATTTCTTGGATGGCCAATCCGCTTCCTGATTTCTTGTTCCTTTGTTGAGCAACTTACAGCAATATTTACTTCCATTTTCCTGTTATTTAGTGATTGGTGGTTTGATCAACTTCTTTAAAGAAAGGGAAATTGGAACTGGAAAGCTTGGAATCCATAAGCCATATCCTGTATTGCTAGGTTTTCACAGGGATATCAAGTACTGGTTTTGTTTCCCTCCGTGAATATCCATCTGCAGATACTTTTGAATCAATCTGTTCAGAGATGTTGTGACACCCTTTTGGAGCAGGAAGGAATTGAACACAGGGGTCCTGGTCCAAAAACTATCACTACACCACAAGAGCCTTTTGAATATCCAATTATATCCCAACAATTTCCATATTTGTATGGACAACTTTGGAACTTATCCTGAATTTTGCCATTGCACTTATATTGTCTTACCTTCAGCTTTGTGTGAAAGGTTAAAAAACAAACTTGTGAGTTGAAGTTAATCACAATATTGCTGCAGTTGTGATATCTTTATTGGTTAATGAACACAATCATGCATTCCCAGGAGAGAAAACAAAGCAGTTGGATTAATTTTGGATTATATGAGCAAGAGCGTAGCTCAGACACCTGGATGTGCGGTTCAATTCACAATTCAGTAACATCTGGAAAATCTGAAAATGCAATTCTGAAAACAAGCAGTTGATGTCTTTACAACATGCAACCAATATAACTGTGGTACCATGTGTAACACAAATTCTCAAATACCCTCATAACATTATTATGGACCATTCAGAGAGATAAACTTACCAAAGGAATCCAGAACATATTGACAAAAAAAACTGTTAGGAATGTTACTTTAACAATCAAACTAAAAACAAATCAGAGTGAACTAGCGCAGTTGCAATCAATATAAACTTTACATTTCAATTTAAGCAACAGATTCAACGAAGATAGATCTCATGGATTTACCAGGCAACCATTTATGATACCAATTGCAACCACAAAGTCCCTTAAAACACTGAAGTTTCTCAGGACGATTTCCATCACCTTTCTCCCTGAGGCTTTAGTTTCATTGGGTAACAGCATTATTCCACTCAATTTTCAACAAATGACACACTTTTTCAGATCACTCTCAGCTGTGTTCCTGAATTCAACCTTCTCAGTTTCCATTTTTTTCTCTCTTATTAGTGTGAATCCTGAGCCCTGTTTCTGTGTCAATTTGGGTTACATGATCCTGCGTCACTATTGTGGACTCCAGCTCCCAGCTGGTGAAGGCTTAATCCTGCATCTCCGTTGCCATTGGCTCCCTCAGTTTGAAGTGCATTTAAGCCCCTGTCATCTCTGTATGCTTGAGGATCTGATTACCACTCATTGTGGACCTCATCACATTAAGACTGGCGATCACAGTCAGATTGTCACTCTGCTCATACCTTTTATGGTGGTTTTGAGCTCTGCATTTCCAAGCAGGAATTCCAATCCTGGCACTTTGACACTTACCCTGAAGGTTAAGTATGTCATGTAAGGCGATGATGTCAGGTAGGTGAGGTGGGTAGGGTGCTAGGTAGATAGATTGTCAGGTAAGTGATTGACTCCTTATAATAGGTATGGAGGAGGTGGATCTGCTGGAGTCAGATGTGGTTGGGTTGGGCAGAGTGGAATTGGTGTTGTGGGTGGGCAGTGGTATTGAGGCAGTGGGGTATGCTGAGGCCAGTGGGTGATGGATGATATCAAGAAAGGCTGAGCTGTGCAGTAGGTGCGGGTGGTGTTAGGTGCTCAGCCCCGGAGACATGGTGGGAGGGGCTTGGGAATATTGCACTGGGTTGTGGTGTTCTGGTGAGTGAAATGCTGTCGGTGGTCTGAGCTTGTGAGGGGTCAGGGATTTGTGTGGTAAATTGTGGCCTTGTGTTCAGCTTAACAGTTAACAAAAGGTTAGACGAGAGTCTTAATTGTCAAGCTTTTCCTGAGTAATTATTAACTTAAAGGAAGCAGAAGTCTCCACAATGTTTGGTGTTAAGGGCTTTCTGAGAATTCCAACCATTAGTAAATTGCCCATCAGGGGCTTTAAGTTCCCAGGCAGTTCTCACAGAGTCCGCTGTGTCTGGGATTTAACTTGGTGCCATCATGCAGTTCCAGTTTGCACAGCTCCAAAAACTACCTGGCATTGGAAAATCCAAGGCAATGTCGTTTTCATAACCTCACAAAAGAGTGCAGAAACTTGATTTTTATTCAAGTCAACGTTCCCTTGAGATTCCTAAACAGTTTTCACTGGTTTGGCTAAGTTGGACCAAATTGCTGCAGACTCCTGCCTTGACTTGAGTGGAAGTGCTTCAAATAAAGTTGGATAACTATTCTGTTCATCCTGGTTCTGTGTTGAGAATTCTGTCTGTGGAACTCATTGCCACAGAAGGCTGTGGAGGCCAAGTCTTTGAGACTCTTTTGGGCAGAGATAGATAGATAGATTCTTGATTCAAAAAGGATTCAAAGGTTACAGGGAGAAAGTAGGAGAATGGGGTTGGCAAACATATCATCCATGATCAAATGGCAGCGCACAGTCAATGGGGTGAATAGCCTCATTTTGCTCCTACACTGTGCGGTCTTAAAGCTTTTGAAATTTCATACTAATCACTACAAATTGAATGATTTTCAAAAGAGGTGAAAGTTCCCAACACTTAAGTTTTCCTGCTCCCAATGTCAAGTCATTGTGCATGTCGTGGCTAATCGAGTGTAAACCGGAAATGATACTTATGGTCTCTGCCTGTGAATCCTGATCACAATCCAGTCTGGAACTTCAATAGAAAACACATACGCTGTTCCATTCCAATTTCTTTCCACCACTTAAAGCTCCTTTCCAGTGAAAGTAAAGCCAGTAGTTCCTTCTGGAGCCAGAAACCTGCATTTCAGAATGCAGGCTCTGGATGAAAGTGTAAATATTTTAGGGACAGCTCTAGCATTGTGCATATCTGCCCCAAGCATGGCAGGAAGGGACTTATTCTGATGATGTGAAATTTGATAGGATCGAGAGCTCACTTTCTCAGCAGACACTTTACAGCTGTTGAAAAAGATTGAAAACACAGATCATGCAAAATAAAAGCAAGAGTAGGCCATTCAGCCCTTTTAGCCTGTTCCACCATTCAATATAATTATGACTGATCATCCTACTTAGTACCATATTCCCACCATTTCCTCATATCTTTCGATTCCTTTAGCTCAAAGAACTATATCTCTCATCTTCTTGAAATACACAATGTTTTGGCCTCAAAAAAGAAAATTCCACAGGGCTCACTGCTCTCTGGGTGAAGAAATTTCTCCTCATCTTCCCGTATCTTTAGCCTGTGACCCCTGGTTCTGGGGTTGGAGCTTTGTACTTGTCAAGCCAAGTCCAGGGTCCTTAAAAAAATGGATGGTGGTACCTGAATCAAAGATTCCACCTGCCTTTCCCAGTGCCAGTATTTTTTTCAAGCACCTGATAAAGGAGTGAATGTGCCTATACCCTCTGCTCCTGCCTGTGTAGAATTCAGTGCATGGTTAGGTATCTCATAGAAAGCCTTCCATTCCTGTTGAGTCAGATGGGCTTCTCAAGGACACATGGTTAATCTGAAAAAGGTACCTCAGAAGCATTTCCTCAATAATTTCAGAAAGAAGCTCACATTCTATGTAATTTGACAAATCAAAGTTAAAAATCACACAACACCTTAAAATTTTGCTTCATGTGCAGTACCTCATAAACTGAAAAGCATACCAGAAGTTTGGAATTGCAGGTGAAATGATTTTCTGTCCATTAATGTTACTTCTGTTGTCAGGTCATAGTTTATTTAACATTTGCAATAAAGACTTGGGTGATCACTCCATTCCCCTTCTCTTTCTTTCCTGCAAAGTACTACATCTCTAGAAGCCTCCTCATTTGCTCTCACTGTTAGCTGTATCAACTCCAAAGCAGAAAACATGCAGCCAAACTACGTGTTGTCATTGGTTCTGCTCTGACTTCTGCATGGACAGCTTCAAACATTGCCTCCTCGTGTTCTCCATCTACTATAGCTCTGGACCAGATTTTATATATATGCTGCTGACACCCAGATCCACAGCTACAATCACCACATTCAATTCAGATGAGCAGAACATATGTTCATCTGAATTCAATGTTGTGATTGTAGCTGTGGAACTGTTCTGCTTATATATGTTCTGCTTATTTGTCTGATGTAAAGTTGAGGATTCCAATCATTTTTCTAACTTAAGATAAACAATATGAAAGCCATTTAATTTAAATCCTATGCTCTGACAAAATCTACTCTCAGCCACTCTTTTTGACTGAAAGTGACTTTGCACAATCTCTACAATCTGTTAGATTCCAAGTTGACCTTCAGACTCCCTAGTGCATTTATGACAAGTTTACTAACTTCCCTCTCCAATAACAGTTACCATATATACTTGAGTAATAGTTGAAGTCATGTATAAGTCGACCCTCTATTTTTGGCCCGAGAATCTGGAATTTTCCATATATCTTGTGTAAAAATCAACCCCAGTTCTTCACAGATACTCGATCAACATTTATCAGCAATTGTGCCAGCTGTCACGCTCTGCTCCGGCTCGACAGAATTACCACAAATTTTTTTCTTTATTCGTTTAGAGATCAGTTGGGCTTTTGCTAATGATACAGAATGAATTTTGATGGGCATGAATTTCAAGTCCCTGGAATGTAGCGTCCATGTAATAGACAACCCCATAAATTTAATCTTAAAAAGTAGTCCAAACAAATTGTCTTTTACTCGAGTATACACAGTATATCTCTAAATTCACTATTGATTACGAAACCTTTAATATTCATTTGTTCTTTACAAGTTGAAACCTGCTGATGACTTTCTTGCCATCCTCTGAAGATCTGCATGGCATGAATTGCAATTTTTCTAAATATCAGCAATTCAACTGCTGACTCCCAGCAAAGGATAGATTTTCTGATGGATGTGCATTTCGTGGGAAGTGACACTTAAAGTGAGTGTTAATCAAACAGAGAACAGATACGTTCTCCACAAAATGTCAACCAAAAAGAAACTTGGGATGCTGGAAATCAGAAGCAAGAACAGAAAATTGCTGAAAAACCTAAGGGTTTGATTCATCCCTGAGGGGATTGTCAGAGTGGAGTTAGTACATTTTTCCTGCATCTATGTGGTTTTCTCCAATTGGTCCAGTTTCCTCACACAGGCCAACAATGTGCAGGCTGGGTGGATTAGCCGTGGAAAATGCAGGATTACAGAGATAGGGGAGAGAAATGAGTCTGGGTGGGATGGTCTTCGGAAAATCAGTATAGATTCGATGCGCTGAATGTTCAGCTTTCACACTGTCATGATTCTATGATTGTACATGCTACTCCTATCCAACCTTTCATTCGAAGAAAATGCTCTCATTCCAGGTATTAGCCTGGTAAACCTTCTCAGAACTCCTTTTGCATTTAATTTTCCTTTTGATAAATGGAAACTTTCTGTTAGATTTATAATTGCTTGCTATACCTGCACACTAGCCTTCAGTGACTCATGAATGTGGACATCCAGCTGCCAATGCATCTCAGACTTCTAAAATGTTTCACCATATAGATAATATATTGTTTTTATTTCTGCTGACAAAATGGATCATTTTGCATCATCTTCCATTTTCCAGATCTTTAATCAGTCACTTAACCAATCTCTAAAATTTTGTAGCCTCTGTATCATTTTCCCAAATTACTTTCTCATCTTTGTGTCACCAGCAAATTTGGCAACCATGCCTTCATCAAAGTCGTGTTTATAAATTACAAGTTGTTGATATCCCAGCACCAATCACTGTGGCACATCTTGCCAATCTGTAAAAGAACCAGTTGTGACCTGTTCACCAACCAATCTTCAATCTATGCCATGAATTCCTATTAGGATAGTGTAGTTTGTGAATTTACTATCAAAGTCTATTTACCTATATCCTTATCTTCTTTACTGGATTCTTCATTCTTTAGTATATTGAATTATAAATCCTTGTTGGTCTTTACAATGCTTTCCTGTTCTTACTCATGATTTGGAGGTGCTGATGTTGGACTGGGATGTACAAAGTTCAAAATCACTCAACACCAGGTTCTAGTCCAACAGCTTTATTTGGAAGCACAAGCTTTTGGAGTGTTGCTCTTTCACAACCACCTGATGAAGGAGCAGTGCTCTGAAAGTTATTGCTTCCAAATAAACCTGTTGAACTATAAGCTGTTGTTGTGTGATTTTTAACTCTGTTCTTACTATCCCTGAAATTTTCTTCAGACTATATCTCATTCTACTCCTTTTTACATTGCTGACTTTCAAAACATATCAAGTACCACTGCTCTACAAACAGGGAAAACAATTTGCCCATATTTTGTCATATTCACTCACTAAGCCTTTCCTCTGTGTTGTCTCCCTCACAATCTGCTAAGGGCCTATTGGTGGCATGGTAGGTCAGTGGTTAGCACAGCACCAGACTCACCAGTTCAATCCCAGCCTCAGGTGACTGTGTAGACTTTGTACATTCTACATGGGTTGCCTCCACAGTCCAAAGATGTGCAGATCAGGTGAATTGGCCATGCTAAGTTGCCCATAGTGTTAGGTGCATTAGTTAGAGGGAATTTGGTCAGGGTGGGTTACACTTTGGAGGGTCATTATGGGCTGAAGGGCCTGTTTCCACAATGTAGGGAATGTCATTCTCATTGACCACGTTTTTTGATTGCATCTTTTTTTTCTCCCAATTTGCTGTCCATCGCTAAGTGTGCACTGATTAAAGTAAAATTTGAAAAGGTTTTCAGATGCTTCGCTTTTTGGATCACTTTGACAATTTTATGAACTTAGCATTGAAACTTTGATCATTGCTCCCTGCCCTTTCCTGATATGAAAGAAACACTGCCATGGTAGCAGAACCCCTGATTGTGTAAATAAATACAGACAAAGCCATTAACTGGCAAACAGAAAGCAAGCTGCAGCTTATCTTACAATGCAGTTCAATAAATATTCAGCATCATGTTACTGTATACCATGTTTTTACAAAACATTTGCTCTGACAGGTAAAAGAGATGCTTAAGATTTTAATTCAATCTATTATGCACTCTTTATCTCAAATACATGTTTCCACCATGATCATAGCAACCTCAAAAATTTGTTTACTGCATCTACAAAGCTGAATTTCTACTTGTTTGTTCCAATTGTTTTAATTTGTTGGCACTCACACAGTAGCTGCCAAAATAGAACATGGGCTATGTGCCCCGCTAGTTTAAAGAAAATAACAAATTGTTGGAGATCACAATGGGTCAGGCAGCATCCAGGGAGAGAGAGCAAGCGAACGTTTCGAGTCTGTGATCTCCAGTATTTGTTGTTTTCAGTTCAGATTCCAGCATTTGCAGTAATTTGTCCCTAGTTTAAAGAAAAGCTGTTTCATAAAACAGTATTTACCTCCAGATGGGATTTTGTTGGTTCAATCATGCAAGTATTAAGATGGATATGCGAACCTACCTCACAAGCACATAAATCCCTGTGAGCCAAAGCTGCATAAATTATGAAACTTCACAACTGAAGAAGACTCATACTGGACTCCAAATGTTAACATTGTTTCTCTCTCCACAATCCTGCTGAGTTTTCTCCATCATTCTCTGTGTTTGTTTGGAGGGTGTCTCCTCCCTAGATCAGAATCTAGCAGAGACTGTTGATAACAATGAGCTATGAAAACACGACTCAGTTTATGCTTTGTCAACACATTGAGGCCAATTGCCATGCTTTTAACACAATCCCTGTCAGCTTCAGACAACTAGGGGGGTTTTCTAGTAACGTCCGTACCTCTGGAACAGAAATTCTGGATGGAAGCCATACCTACCCAATAGATCTGACATTTCATGTCTGAACAAGTTAATTGAAAAGAAAATTACACTGAGACTGGGAGTTAAGTGTTCAGACCTTTGAATATATGGGTCAGTCATACACTGGATGAGCCATTTAGAAAATTTTTAAAGCCAGTGACCCTTCTTCTCAACCTGTCCCATTGCTTGTCTGTCTTGAATGAGCATCCATGAAGTACTGTGAGCCATTAACAGCAGCAGAATTGTATTCTAATACAATCTGCATACTCATAGCCCAAAATATCCCTTGTTCAACCATATCATCAAGTCAGGGGATCAACCCTGGTTCAATGATGAGTACAGGAGGGCATGTCAGGAGCAGCACCAGGTACACTTACAAATGAGGTGAGAACGTGGTGAACCTACAGATTAGGACTTCTTCCTTTCCAAACAGCATAGGCAGCATGTGATGACAGTACTAAAACGACCCCACAACCAACAGATCAGATTTAAGCTCTGCAGTCCTGTCATATGCAGTTACAAATGGTGGTCAACAATTAAAGTCTTCATTGGATGAGGTGGCTCCACAAATAACCTCGTCCTCAAGGATGGAAACGCTCGCACGGCAATGCAAAGAATAAGGCGGAACAATCACAGTGATCTTCAGCCAGAAGTGCCTTGGTTCAAACATGGACACATGTGCAGAGGTGAGATGAGGCATAATGATTTCCCTTGACATCAATTGACTCAGTGTGGCATCAAGTAGCATTTGCTCTACACAAAGTTCAGGACCTTTGGACAGCGTTCGACTGCATGCTGTACACGAAAACTGACAGGGCATACCCCTCAGTGGAGCCTTCAGTTCCTGTTCCTCGCCCCCAGAAAACAATCTAAATTGAGGTACCTACATCAATACATCTTCAAGAGAGAATAGTTCCTTTCAGCTAGACCACAACATAATAAAAGAATGACAAATTTTATAATTGAAGATCAAATTCACATATTTAATTTGTAAGCCAATAGGTAATATTTTTTAACTCTGTCAAGTACAAATATATTCCTGGAAATTAACCTATGCTACTATAATTTGAACAAAGCCAAATATTATTGAAATGTTATAGCGATTAAAATTTAAGTTGTTATTGTCCTAAAATGATTTTGATTTTATCATGATGTGGAGGCGCTGATGTTGGACTGGGGTGGATCAAGTTCAAAATCACACAACACCAGGTTATAGTCCAACAGGTTGATTTGGAAGTGCTAGTGAACAAACCTAAATTGCTGTTAAGTCTTTCATCTTTTGGAAGAAGTTGTAGGTTTCAGTTCATTAATACGTAAAT